>NC_026003.2:11169377-11233032 GCF_000442705.2 Elaeis guineensis | reverse complement strand
TCTAACTTATATTAAATGTTTAAAGATGAATAAGCTTGGATCTAGGTTCGATAAGTATTTATTTGTAAGGTACATAAAAAAAAAAAAGATACTATTTCTATCTCGTTGAAGAATAAAAGGTGTTCATCAGAATAGGACATTCTTTTTGGAAAGAGAGTTTCTTAGAGAAAAACTGATGCCACTAAGATCGAACTTGATAAAGTTCACGAGGTAGAAAATCAGACATCTTTAAGCAAAAATACAAAACTAGATTTGATTGAACAATCAAATCTGGAGCCTGTTATAGAGGTGCCATTAAGAGATCTAATAGAGTACCATGTCAATTAGATAGATACTACAGTTTTTTGGTCCGAAATGATGATCCTATCGAACTAGATGAGAACAATGAGGATCCGATTATGTATATGGATGCCAGCAAAGGTCCGACTTTGAGAAATGAATAAATACCATGAAATCCAAAATAGAGTCCATAGAAATTAATGGTGTATGGATACTTGTTGATCCACCCGAAGAGATTAAACCCATAGGGTGCAAATGGGTCTTCAAAAAGAAAAGAGGAGCAGACGAAAAGATAGAGACTTATAAAGTCTGTCTAGTTGTCAAAGAATATCGTCAATATTATGATATTGACTATGACAAGACATTCTCTCATATGGTAATGCTCAAATCCATTCGGATTATGCTTGCTATAACGGCACACTTAGATTATGAGATCTGACAAATAGATGTCAAAACTACTTTTCTTAATAAAGAGTTGAAAGAAGAAGTGTATATAACACAATCTGAAAGATTCATATCCATAGACGAATCCAAAGTATGCAAGCTAAATAGGTTTATTGATGGACTGAAGCAAGCTTCTCGAAGTTGGAACATGTATTTTGATAAGACGATCAAAATGTATGGCTTCATTAGGAATGGAGAGGAGTCTTGCATCTATAAATGGCCTAATGGTTTTGTAATCATATTTCTTATATTATATGTGGATGACTTACTCTTGATAGAAAATGACATCCAACATTACAGAGTATAAAACTTTGGTTGTCATCATAGTTCTCCATGAAAGATTTGAGAGAAGCATCCTACATCTTAGGGATGAAGATCTATAAAAATAGATTTAAAATATTGCTTGGGTTGTCCCAATCCACGTACATTGATACCATACTAAAATAGTTTAGCATGAAAAATGTTAAGAAGGGCTATCTACCGATAGGTCAAGAAATTACTCTCTCTAAGAAGGATTATCCAACAACTCCTCAAAAGAGAGCATATGAGCAGAATCACATATACCTCGACAGTAGGATTATCATGTATGCTATGATGTGTACGAGACTGGATGTGACTTACTCGCTAGGGGTAGTGAGTAGATATCAATCTGATCTAGATGAGAACCATTGAAAAGTTGTAAAGACAATCTTTAAGTATTTAGAAATACTAAAGACCAATGGTTAATCTATAGAGACACTGACTTTAAACTTATGGAATATACTGATTTTAATTTTCAGTCAAATCATGATGACAGCAAAAGTATGTCTGGCTATATTTTATTTTATATGATGGAGCGATCTACTAAAAGAGTTTCAAGCAGCACAGAGTAGTTGATTCAGTATGCAAAGTGGAATACATTGTGGCATCCGATGTTGCAAAGGAAGCTGCTTGGTTAAGAAAGTTCATCTACAAACTTGGAGTGGTTTCCTCAGTTGAAGATCTAGTTCTACTATATTGTGACAGTATTGGTGCCATTGCTCAAGCCAAGGAATTCAAGTCCCATCAGAGAACCAAAATTATTCTACGTCAGTATTATCTTGTCGGTGAGATCATAGATCAAGGTGATGTCGAGCTGTTGAAGATTGATGGAAAGAAAAATTTGGCCGATCTCTTCACTAAAGCTCTTGAGACCAAAAAGTTTGATGACTACAAGTAGAAGATGGGTATTAGATACCATCCTGATTGGCTTTAGTCCTAGTGGAAGTTGTTAAGAAATGTGTCCTAAAGCAATTGTCTATCTGTAGATGATTGTGCTCTTTAAAATTTGTATACAAATTATTAATGAATAAAAATTATTTTTGATAAGTTCATCATAAATGTGTATCTTTCTTTAATTCTTGTATTATAATGAAGTCTTTAGAACTATAATATAATGGTAAAAGAAATTTATCGAATAGTTTTTAAACTTGTTCCGATCAAATGATACTTATTAATAAGAACAATAACATTTATCGAGTATAGATCGTTGTGTGCCATATGGGTTGGTTGTCCTCTAATCAAGGAGTGTGGAGCCACTGATATGACATATAGGTAAGATGTAGGAGTACATCGTCATCGAATAATGATTCACCTACAAAGTACTCTACTGTCAAGGATAGCTCGCGAAGGATATGGGCATAAGTGTCCCTCCAACCTAAATCATCATGTAACTTGCAAGAAACTCACTGTGTTTTGGTGTCGAATTACCTTATTTCTCATACAGTGATGGAAGACTACTGGATACAGTCAAATACTTATGAAGTCAGTGTGTGAGTCAAGATGAGATTGCCTATCTAGATTACAAGAGTTTATATATCACTGTATCTCAATCTAGTAAAATCTTGGTCAGGATAATTCTTATGATCTATCATAAATTTGAAAAAGATTGAAATATAATATGGATGACTCATCCATAGTTAACAGCTTAACCTAAGGTCATCATGAGCATTAGGGTTAAAAGGATAAACTATGAGGTAACCATACGCCTAGGTTTTTGAATATTACTTTGCAATTATTCGACCTATCCAAATATTGGATATCATTGGTAGATGGTTACTTTGATTAGTATGAAGAGTTTCTATACTACTGGCTTAGTATTAGAACCTATGGAGTCACATACAAAATCAAATAATGTAAAAAAGAATTAATCGAATATTTATGTGTTCAATTTAGAAGTATGAGACTTGATTAAATATATAGATTAACTTAATTAAGAATTAAATTATATATCATATGGAATTAAACACTGACTATGTCCAGCTAGCACTGCACATGAGGCACAGGTTTAATTTCAGAGATAAATTTGATCAAATTTATGATTCAAAAAATATGAGAGATTGGGTTCGAGTCCTAATTATTTTAGATTAGATCTAATTTAATTAGATTTAATTTTATTAAGACTAAATTAGGTTAATTATCTAAGTTGGACTTGGACCTAAATCCTAATTAGATTAGGATTAGCAGTCTTTTTGAATTTGATTCGAATCAGATTAGAATTAGATTTAAATTGAACCCAAATCTGAACCAAACTTGATTTGATGTACTTAGCCATATTTTTCTGATATTCTCTCAACTATTGGCTGACCAAGATAGAGGAGGGGGTGCTGGAAATTGCGCCCCTCCCCTTGGGCATGCGGCATAGGGAGAGAGGCACAAATTGGTGCTTCTCCTACTTCCTTTAGGAATCCTCATGGTTTAGAGAGTTTAGATTTGATTCAAACTTAAAGAATTCTATTCTAATCGATGAAGGTATTTTATTGGATCTAGGACCTCTTATCTATTTGAGGAGGAATTTTGGAGAAGGAGAAATGAATCAAGCAATCCATCAAGCCGGTCGTCCCCTTGGGCGTCCCCTCTTTGGGCGTGTTCTCCCTTAAGCATCCTCCCTTCTCTTGGTGTGGTAGTGTGTGGGCTTCTTCCAAGCTTCGAGATCAGATCTCAAGACTCTCCTCTCCTTCCATCTTGAAGAGTTCTTTATCCCTCTCTCCTACATTGGTTGGTATGCGAATGAAGTAGAGGGTCTGAACATCCGGATCTCATGAAGCCACTCAATTCTAAAAATCTTTCAACTTTGATCTTATTTCTACTATGCATCAAAGTATATTTTATAAATATTATATAAAATTTTTAATTCTAATCTATTCAATTTTTTCTCCTGGCCATGCGATACGGATCGCATATTTCTTTCACTTAGGACTCCACCAAAATAGTGATCATCACCAATTTCATAGTTTCTTGTTGGTGTTTATCCCTTAGATTTCCATTGGAAAGGATCGTCGGATCACCATTTTAGACTTGCTGGACTTAGGTAAAAAATCTAAAGTTCTCTTCTCCTCTCTTTTCCCAATCTTGTGGCCATAATTGATAGCCAGATCGTTGCCGGATTTCATCACCATGAACCTCCCTTGCTTTGATATTTCTTCTCCTTATTTTATTATTTTTTCTATGTATTGTCGATCTCAATCGACTGGGGTGTGTTGCTCAAAGTTATCATCGAAGGTTGAGCTAGTGTGAATGAAGCCATTGCCATCGGTCATCTTGAGATCTTCTTTTATCAGATCAAAGAAAAGATGCTTTCCTATTTTTTTTTGGTTTCCTTCTTTTCTTTCCATCCGATCGGCCAATATTGCTGCCATTGTTTCTATCGATTGTTGTTGTCTCTACCATTGTCACAGCCTCATCGAAAGTTAGACCTCTAGCTCTTGCCCACACTGGCACCACTACCTCCTTCATCGTTTCAAACATCTAAGGACCACAACCCCCCCCCAAAGTACACTCTATTTCTCTATCTCCTCTCTTCTCATCCTTTATGGCTTGGTAGGCTCAAAGAAGAGAGTCCTTAATTTCTTTGATTATGGACCCTTGTTGACCCAATTGTGGAGCTTGAATTGGGATGGAGATTACCCCCATATCAACTTTTACATCGGCCATAACCAAGCATTACTAAATCCCACTATTGAGAACTTGGATTCTCCTATTAAGAGCATTATTGTGTCATCTTTACTTCAATTAAATCTTGATTTTATGATCTCTTCATATTTGATCAATCCATGCGACAGAACACCATTGCCTTTTCTTCTTTTGTTTTGGATCATAAATCGATGTAAAAATCCTTACACTTATTTATTTAAAAATTAGAGTGGGACAGGGGAAATTAGAATTTAGGAGTATTTCAAATGGACTTCTAGAGTTCAAAAATTAATCAAATAATTGATATTGCTGGTTGTTGATCAAGGACAAGTTGGTTTATTGATGTTAAACTAATTAGACTTATTAGGTGTGCACGTGGATTGGTAAATACTATATCTGAGTTTGACATCAATAAGATAAGAATCTCAGTATATGATCACCATAATATATGTTATCTATGGATTTACACTGTTGGATTTATATCATCATATTTGTATTGATTGACTTGCATTTGTATGAGGCAATATCATTTGTATATGATTTTTTAGTGTTAATATATTATGTGTTGACTATATATGTGTATTAGTGATTGATAGCATAGTTATATAGTTATAACATGCTTATTTTGAACATACTATTAAATTATAATTGATTTGATGAAATCAACATATAATAATCAAATTGATAAGAAATGATTTAGACTAATCTTATCATATGAATAGCCTCCCTAAGCATATACATAGGATAGTCTCCAAGAGCTTATAGCCTTCATGGGCTTATACGATGGGATAGCCTCCAGGAGCTTATGCCTATGATAGCCTCTATGAGTTTATACATGGGATAGCCTTCTGGAGCTTATGCTTGGAACAACCTCTATAAGTTTGTGTGTAGTATAGCCATTAAGAGCTTATACTTAGGATAGCCACCATGGACTTCTGTGTGAGAATTTGATCAAATATGGATTGCTTAGGATAGCCATCACTTATGCGTGAGAACTTGATTAGATATGGATTGGGACATGATCTAGAATGACGATAAGATGAACAGATGACATGACATATGAAACTAATACTGAATAAAAATTTTCATTGTTGGCATAAAGTGACATATCCTTTTTGACAAGATAGATACTTGATACATGTTTATATAGATGTTTGAGTTATTCTGAATATTTGATATGAGACTTTATGCTTTATTACTTATTATTATTTTTAAATTATATTATTATATTGGTATGGATATGCAAAGACTCTTATTATATTGTAAAGCTCACAACCCCCTCCTATTCTTTTCTTTTCTAGAGTTATAAGATACTTGTACTAGGCTACGGAAGCAATTATGATTGAAAATAATGAATAGATAAAGTATCACTGATATTGGTCAGATGACTAAATTTTATAATTATTTAAATTTATTATTTGTTATAAAACTAGATCATAATTATTTATGAATATTTAGATTGTAATGATTTCAAAGTCTTACATAATCTTTAGGGCATCACTCTGTGGTTTAAGCGGTGTGTGCATGGCCAACTTAGATATTGGGTTTGGAGCATGACAGTGCAAGAGCAAGATAGTACCTAGATGTTGCCACTCAACTATGGAAACTTAAGGTTAAGCCTAGTAGATAGTAGAGGGATTATGCCAAAGGGTGAAACACAAAGGAGAGATAACTCAAGGTTGGAGAAGCCTTTGAGATGTATCACAATGTAAAATAGATTTAGCTCCTTAATGAGCATAATAAAATTTTAAATATACTTTACTCAAGGTTGGAGAAGCCTTTAAGAACACCCTCAGATGGAATGGAGAGTTGAATGCACTTTGAGAAGGTGGTTGAGCTTGAATTAAATCTTCTTTGTCTTATAGCTAAAATTTCTTTTGAATGCTTTTTCTCTTAATTTTTCTTATATTTTTTTCTCCTTTTGAATGCCTTTATACCTTTAATCAGTGCTGAAGAAAGTTTAGTAGCTATTTAGAACTATTGGAGAATGATTAAAGAGCATTAAATATGCCAAAAATAGGCTCAAAAACTAGCTGTTACAGCATCAGACTGCAGGGGATGACTCATGGGTCGACCTTTAGGAAAAGGATCGCCCCTTTTGACCCAGAACAAAAATACTTTCTATTTCGGCCTATGAAATAGTAGGGGTTGACCTAGAGATTGCCCCCTGGCATAGGGATCGTCCTATGGGTCTCCCCTTTTGCATGCCAGCCCAAAACCAGCATGTTGATCCTCCATTTCCAAAAGGATCGACCTAGGGGTTGCCCCTTTTTGCTCAGATTTTATTTTCTCCAAAATTTGGCTTTCAAAACTCCCGATATTTGCCTCCAAATATTTCAAAGTCTTCTATAATGCTCTTGAGTTTTTTTTTTTAAAAAAGGTATTGTCTTAATCTCCAACTTGATGAAATTTTTGCTTTGGTCTTCTCTAAGCAATCTTATCAATTCAAAAATTTTTAAATATCTTGAAATGTATATTTAAGCTTCTCTAAAAACAAAGATCATTAATACTCCCCTCAAATATTTTGTGGTCATCAAAATCAATTGTTGGGGTAATAATCTTCCTCTTTTTGATGATGATAAAATATTTGAGTATAAGCAAAATAAAATATTATAAAATATTTGAGAAGGATAGTGCCATTTAAAAAGTATGAGTTCAAGATCAAGTTGCATACATATATATTTAATTTTAGTATACATTGCATGCATTTTTGCTTATACGATAAAAACCCAATTTATATCGTGGTATTATACCACTCTCTATTTTTGACATCATCAGTATAAAAACAAACATTCTTGAGTAAAAACTACTCCCTCTATTTGATTATATATAATAAAACTGCTACATAAATAACAAGTGAATCTATAACAAAATGTGCCAAACAACATACATGGAAGATAGTACCAACAAGAGTCACATTGGCATTTACTACATAATGTAAGCCAGAGAGCCACATGAGTTCATATCAAGAATAGATACATAAGTTCAGTAAAGTACATCAACCATAATAAGTTTATACATAAGTATATAATGTCAACCCAGTACATCAAAACACATAAAAATGACAACATCCAAAGTTTCATACAACAGAAGAGAATAAAGGGGCCTAAATGCTAACTAATCATTAGAATCAGAGGAAGTGATCTCCTGAGGGATGTCAGGGGTACGACCACGACCATGACCACAACCATGCCTGCCCCAAATCCTACTAGAGAATCAGCACAAGTGGAGGAATGAGCAATGATCCAAAAGGCTGAGAAGAAGATGGTGCTTAGCTAATAGTATAAGTTGATGGAGTCAAGCTGACCTAATGCTCTCGATATAGACTAGAAAAGAGAACCAACCATACTAGCAACAGCCTCACTCGACCCTCTAATCTCCTGCCTCGATATCTCGATCTCGGATTCAATCAAACCATGAAGTCTCCTTGCTTCGACCTACAAATCTGATATCTGTGTGATGTCATCTCCCAGCCTGATGAGAAGTGATAGAGTCTCATCTCTCTCTATGAATCAAATACTCTACCAGTGAGCCTAAGAACTATGCTCTTAAGCTGCTCAATGCATGCATTTGTGTAGAGAACATCTGTATCATCGTAGAAATATGAGGAACCAATGACTGATCAGATGAGGGGACCATATGGAAGCTCTCCCCCTGAGATGTGCTCTGGCTGCAAGAAGGATTCTGGCCATCTACTGTGAGAGAGTCTAAAGCTGGTCATCCACCAGTCTGATAGGTGAATGATCGGATCGGCGCCTAGACTGTGGCTCAGTGACATCTCTCCTAACTACCTCAGAAGGACCTACTTCCGGATCTGAAACAAACTGAATATCAAGGATCTACGCTCACAAGGCAATGCAGAAGATCCCTCCCCCTTAGCTCTGTCCTCCTCCTCCTCAGTGCCTTTACTCCAATGGCCATCAATTTTGGTATAACCCATCCGATGTAGGTGTTGTGGTCGTAGGTATCCATATGAGATAGACAATTGGTGGCCTCTCTCAAAATTGATCCCAAATCTCTTGAAGACAAACATGAGAGCCATACGATAAGGTCGATGGGTTTTAGATCTATTTAAGGTCTATGCATTGCTTCAATCATAAGCATGGGGAGGTTAATGGGAATTTCACAAATAATATGATGCATAACACATATGTCCCTCCCTGAATAAAATCAAGTCTACCCCCTCTAGAAAAAATATTTTTGTAACCATATGATGTAGGAGCTTGATTTCATATTTAAATCTTTAGCTTCAATTTTACTAATTTCCCTTACATCCTCCAATCCCAAAATAGATTTAAAACCATCTTCTTTGTTGGGAAGTTCTTCTTCACAAGATCTTTCACAAAGAAGGTGTAGAATCTCTCCAATATGATATGGATCCAAAACAACTTCTACACCTTTAACTAAAGATACCAATTCCATCATAATAATTGAAGTTTTGATAAAATTCCTAACAAGATCAACATAGACAGTTTCCTTAAGCATGCAGTAAAAGCTCCAACCTTGCCATTTGACCTTTTCTCCAATTGAAAAACCTTCCCTTTCAAAGAAATTGAAGTCAATGTTTCTTTCTAAATCAACTTTTCTTGCAGAGAGGGGTACCTTGCTTGGAGTCACAAGAGGAGAAGATGCAATGGGAGTTGGATCAGACTTCTTCCTTCTCTATTCCTCTTCAAGAATGCGGTCGGCTTCCTTCTTTGAGGGAGCCTCAACTTCGACGCCATGAGAGCAAAAGACAGCAGGTCTCAACCAAGTGGGTGTGAGGAACTAAGTTCTAAAGATGAGAAGGTGGGGAAGAAACTTTGAGGTGGAGGAAAAGAAGAAGAAAAATAGAGATTTTCACTCAATGAGGAAAGGGTTTTGGGGCTTGAAAGAAGTTTCAAAATCAAGGGATTTCAGCACATAAGGGTTAATAGGGGAAAACATATACCTAATTCGAAATGAGATTCGAAGAATTTGAGGGAGGCAGAGGCTAGACCCTAGGATTTTCTAAAGGAAGAGTGGGTTCCACAGTGAGAAGAGGAAGAAGAGAGGTGGTTTCGATGGAGGGAGTGCCCCATGGACGTAAAGATTAGGGTTTTTCCAACAAAAAAATAGGGCATCCCATTTGCCCTAGGGAGATATCAAATTGCCCTTATGGGGTGTCTCTTTCTCATGTTATGACCTAGAGGTCACCCCATTTGGGTAGATAGGCCAAAATTAATCCAAAAAAATTCTAAAAAAGGAAGCAAAAATGGGGAATTCAAGGATGATCATGCACAATAGAGAATTTGAGCTTAAATCAATAAAAATAAGGTTTAATAGGATTGGTTTTAAGGAAAAGTATAGTGGAGATCAAAAAGAAATTTTGACTCAAAAGATGAAGTCAATGGCAAAAAAATTGATCCTGAGGAGTTGGAAGATGAAACAGATTGAGATCACTAAGCACATGGATCCAAAATTCCTAGCTCTCTTCTAATTTTACAAAATCTATCTTCATTCAACGGCCTAGTAAAAATATCTACTAATTATTTTTCAAAACAAACAAAATCAAGCATCACATCATTGTTTTGAACATATTCTCTAATAAAATGGTGTCTTATTTCTATGTATTTAGATCTAGAGTATTAGATTGGATTTTTGGTTAGATTAATTATACTAGTATTGTCACATCTTATGAAAATGTTATTAAGTTTCATGCCAAAGTCCTCAAGTTATTACTTAATCTACAAGATTTAGCACAGCAATTTTCGGCTGCAACGTATTTGACCTCGACTATAGACAATGCTATCAAATTTTGCTTTTTGCTAAATCATAAAATTAAGTTTACTCCAAAAAATTGATAAGTTCTGCTCGTACTTTTTCTGCCTAATCTACATTCAGTAAAGTCTGCATCTGAATAGCCTATTAAATCTATTGATGATTATGTATAAACCCATAGGCCTAAAGTTTGAGTTCCTTTTAAGTATTTTAAGATCCTTTTAACAGCATTAAGTGTGATTCCTTAGGGTCAGATTGAAATCTTGCACACATACATACACTGAATATAATATCAGGTTTACTTACAGTGAGATATAATAAAAAATCTATCATGCCTCTATAAAGCTTTTAATCAATACTTTTACCTCTTTCATCCTTATCAAGCTTGCACAAAAGGCTCGTAGGGATGTCGATAGTCTTGGCGCTCTCCATCCCAGATTTCTTTGACAGCGCTCTTGTATATTTACTTTGACTGATGGAGATTTCTTCCTTCATTTGTTTGATTTGAAGTCCAAAAAAGAATATGAGTTGTCCCATCATGTTCATCTAGAACTCTTCCTACATGGGCTTGGCAAAGTTTTGACATAAAGCTTCATTAGTAGATCCAAATATGATATCATCAATATATATTTGAATAACTAAGATATCATCATGATTTCTTTTTATAAAATGAGTAGTATCTAAATTTTTCTTAAAAAATCATTATCTAGTAGAAATTTACTAAGTCTTTCATACCATGCTCTAAGTGCTTATTTTAAATCATATAAAGCTTTATTTAGTTTGAAACAATGATTAGGAAAAGCATGGTTTTCAAAGCGGGGGGTTGCTCAACATACACTTCTTCAGATATATATATATCTATTTAAAAAGGTACTTTTAACATCTATTTGAAATAGTTCAAAATTTATATAATATGTATAAGCAAGCAAAAGTCTAATGGCCTCTAATCTAGCCATCGGTACAAAAGTCTCATCAAAATCAATTCTCTCTTCTTGGTTATATCCCTTGGCTACTAATCTTACTTTATTTCTAATTATATTTTTATTTTTATCTAACTTATTCTAAATACCTACTTAATTCTAATTATGGGATGATCTTTAGGTCTTCTTACTAAGATCCATAATTATGTCTTTCAAATTGATTAAGTTCATCGTGCATTGTATTAATTGAATTATGATCTTTTTTGACTTCATCTATAGCTTTTGGCTCTAAATGAGATACTAAAGTAAAATGATTGCAAGCATCTCTAAGAGAAGAGTGAGTTCTTATCTCATGTGTAGGATCATCAATCATAAGTTCCTTTGGATGGTTGAGGACATACCTCCATTCTCTTGGAAGATTATTTGTACCTTATGCTTGCTCTTATTGATCTTGCTATTTTTCACCTCATCATCATGATTGTCTTCATGTTCTTTATCATTTTGGAGCGTAGAATCCTTTAGGGTGAGCTCATTCATCCTTTCCATAATTGGACCTACATCATCAACAATCTCTCTCTTTTTTGATGGAAGATCATTAATCTCATCAAAAACTATATGCATTGATTCTTCTACAACTAGGGTTGTTGGTGCAGAATTCCATCGACGTCGGAGAAGCTGGAGTCGAGAGGATCGCGTCTGCTATCAGGACCTACAAGAAAGTCTAAATCAAAATTGGGTGCTCCGGTAAGACCCTCGACGCTTAAGTCAGTACTCTGCCTCAACAGAAATGGAGTACTCAAATGAGATTTTAGCAGAGTTTCGAGATAGAGTTTAGAGCTTAGAGAAGAATGTATCTGGGGATCTTTTTTTATAGATGGAGAGCATAACTGATTGACAGCGACGTCTGTAACTGCTTGGTAGTGGGCCGTTCGGGGCCACGCGGAGTTTGTTACGGAGAGTAGTGACATCAGGGGGTCGTTCAGGGCCATGTGGAGTTTGTTATGGAGAGTGGAGTGGTGTCCATTGTCGTGACTTGCCAGAGAGTGGTGGAGCCATCCGAAATCCATTACAAAGAGTGGAGCAGGATAGTGGCCATTATCGTGACTTGCTAGAGAGTTCGGACCTAACGGCTGAAGCTCGACTGGGACATCTGATGGAGCGGAATGGCTCTCTGTCTCAATAATCTAGGAGAAGTTCGGATATTTTTGAGGTTGCTGATGAGTCCACTGTTGTTGTATGCCTTGGGCGCTGATGCTACAGGCGGGAGTCATCTGCTGTAGAAGTTCGGATGGAGACTTTCTGTTGGTGAAGTCCGGTAGGAGTCCGATTGCTAGAGAAGTTCATCTGAAATTTGCCTGATGTGAAAGCTCGTTTGAAGATTGTCCATCGGAGAGGTCCAGTTTCATAAGGAATCTGACAGGGGTCGTCCGACAGTGGAGTTCGGATGGCATTGTGGAGGTTTGTTTGTTGGAGGAGTCTTGAGGATACTGTAGAAGGTCAAACATCGGAGGAGTCCAGGATTCAATATTCAATTCTGCTGTGGAAGTTCGGATGGAGTCTGGCTTTTGTAGGAGTTTGAAAGGAGTCTGCTTATTATAGAAGCTCAGACAAAGATCGATTGTCGTAGAAGCTCGGATGGAGACTTCTTATTGTAGAAGTCTCGTTGCTGGAGAAGCTCGATCATTGACGAAGTCTGGAAGAAGTTCGGAGTAGAGATCCAGCTGGTGGAGCCTGTCCATTGTCTGTGATCCATCTACTGTGGATGTTCGGATAAAGTCGACTCTTGTAGGAGCTCGGATGAAGTCCGCTTGCAATAGAAGTTCGGGGTAGAGATCCGATTCTTATAGAAGCTCGGGTAAAATCTGAAAGGTGGTCGACCGTCGTAAAAATTTGGATGGAGTCTAATTACTATAGAAATCCTGCTGTTGGAGTAGCTCGGATATTGACGCAGTCCGAAAGAAGTTCGGAGTAAAGTCATTCGTGGTCGGAAGAAATCTGGAAGAGATTCGAAAAATGGTCGATCACTATAGAAAACCGACTGATAATGAAGCCAGAGAGCATTTGGAGTAGTTCGGCAGATGAATGGGGGAGCTCATTATCGAAGAAGTCGAATGGTATTATGGAAGCTCGGACGGTCGAGGGAGTTCAGAAAGACGCCATACAAGGTCGGAAGCCGGAAAAAGCCCTAGAAGGGTCAGCCTTTTACAAACTTCGGCTGGAGATATTTTATACCCAACACCAGTCCCTCTACTTCTAAGTTCGGGCTTCGAATGAAGGAAATACAGAGAAATTTTTACAGTCAAAGTTGCCTCCCTCGATTTTCGTATCCGATTGTTTCTAGATATTTTGGTGTTTGGCGCGCTGGTGCTGGAGTCTTTTCAAATCGAGGCGACCTGAAAAATTTTTTTTGAAATTTCCGCTGGAGCGCTGCTCTAGGTACGGTGCAATAATGATTTTGTCAGTTGTCTGCCACTTTCAGTCGCCTGCCACGGTGAGTGGGCCACGCGGCGGTTATAGATCGGTCAGAGGAGACCTGCAGTCATTATTGCACCGGACCCCGTCGCCTATTTAAACCCGCCTCCCTCCTTCAGGGATCTCACTTTGCACGGAAGTTTCTTCGGTCCCTCCTTTTCCTGAGAGTTTCGTTCTTCCTCAGCGTCCTTCTCGGCCTTAGGCGTTCTTCGAGTCGTTCCCATCTCTGCATCTCTGCATCCTTCAGACCAGCCTAGGTTAGCTCCAGAACTCTCTCTTTTTTCGCGGCTCTATTTCTAAACTGTGCCGATCTTCCTTCGTTGCAGATATAGGCACGGATGTGGCTCGAATGTTAGCCAAGAGTCTCAAGGACCACAAGAGGGAAGGCGCTGCAACTTCTGGGTCGGCGAAGAAGGCGAGGGTAGAAGAGATAGATCCGACCATGCTTCGCCTTGATCGCCCAGAGCCTGCATTTGTGGTACATCTTCGACCGTGAGTACTTCCGATCCCGCGGAAGGGAGAAGCAGAAGGGGGACTGGAAGAAGAAGTCAGGTACTTAAAGCAATCCTCAATGATGGCTGGAATCGAGAGTTCGAAGTCTGATGAAGCCGAGCTTCCTTAGAGATTTTTTGCCTTTTATTCTATGTATTCCTTTTCTTTCTTGTTGTTTTTTTTTGGCCTTCAAAGGATTTGTAATGCGTACTTTACTAATGAAATAAAAAGAAAATTTTTCGTTACCTTGTCCCTTCTTGCATTAAGTTGTCATTTACCAAACTTCTTTTATCTTCCGTCTTGTTCGACATCGGTGTTGTTTGAAATTTTTGGTCATCACCGTATTGATTCGCCCTTAGGGACTAGAGATTTTTGATAAGAGTTTTCATCTTCGTTGAGATGAGATCTCTTGAATCTCGAATGTAGTTCATTTATTTATTTTTTTTTGTGTAGCTCATCGCTTTTTCTTCTTCTTTTTTGTGTTAGGATGAGGGTTTTCCCTTCTGCTCCTAACGGGATTGTAGGGGTGTAGAGGAGTTGTTGAGGGGCTTTTTTCTTCATCCGATTTCAAATGATCAGATCTTCATTTGTGTCAGGACGAGGTTCTCCTCCTGTTCCTGCCACAATCAATTTCAGCTCATGTTAAGACGAGGTCGGCTGTGGGGGCACGTAAGGGCTGTTGTAAGGGCCTCTTCCTCCATCCGGTCTCTAAATAATCGGGCCTTCGACTTTGCTCATGTTAGGATGAGGTTCTCCTCCTATTCCTAACATGGTGTGGGGGCACATAAGGGCCATTGTAAGGGCCTCTCCCTCCATCGATCTTTAAATAATCGGACCTTCGACTTTGCTCATGTTAGGATGAGGTTCTCCTCCTGTTCCTAGCATGACTGTGGAGGCACATAAGACGGTAAGGCTTCTCCCCCATCCGGTCTCTAAATAATCAAGCCTTCGACTTTGCTCATGTTAGGATGAGGTTCTCCTCTGTTCCTAACATGGCTGTGGGGGCACATAAGGGCCGTTGTAAGGGCCTCACCCCCATCCGATCTTTAAATAACTGGGCCTTCGACTTTGCTCATGTTAGGACGAGATTCTCTTTCTGTTCCTAACATGACTGTGGGGGCACATAAGGGCCATTGTAAGAGCCTCTCCCTCCATCCGATCTTTAAATAACCAGACCTTTGACTTTGCTCATGTTAGGACGAGGTTCTCCTCCTGTTCCTAACATGGCTGTGGGGGCACATAAGGACGTTGCAAGGGCCTCTCCCCCATCCGATCTCTGTATAATCGGGCCTTCGTTTGTGTCAGGATGAGATTTTTCTTTTATTTTCGACATGCTTAATTCGATTGTCTGAAGGAGCTACTCTCTATCGTTATAAGCTCATACCAAAAGAAAAGATATGCGAATATGAAAGAAACTTTTATTTAAGGCAAAGTTATCGGTAGTACATTCGTAGATTTTTCGAATTCTATGGTTGTGGAAGGTCTGCTCCTCCGAGCTCTTTCAAATAGTATGTTCGGGCCAAACTACCTCCCTGATTTCATACGGGCCTTCTCATTAAGGACAATTTTCTTTGATTCTGAGGTTATGAGACAGCAGCTCATCGAAGTACTAAGTCCTCCACTCTGAAGGCCTTGCTCTTGACCCGGGAGTTGTAGTAGCGGGCCACTTTCTACTTGTAGGCGACCATCCAAACTTGAGCTGTCTCCCACTTTTCTTCTAATAAGTCGAGGTTGCTTTGAGATCTATGAGTTGCGTTGCTCGTCGAATGCCACAACTCATGCCGACGAGAGTTTGAGTTTGATAGGGATCACGGCTTCTGTTCCGAAGGCTAAGGCAAAGGGGGTCTCCCTTGTGGACAGTCTTTGGATAGTTCGGTATGCCCACAACACATGATAAAGCTCATCTTCCCAAGTTTCCTTTGCTCTTTCAAGTCTCACCTTGATCCCTTGCAGCAGAGTCCTGTTAGTAACCTCGGCTTCACCGTTTGCTTGCGGATGGCTACTGACGTGAAGTTGTGGGAGATGTTTAGGTCCTCACAAAATTCAGCAAACTTTGCCCCAGCAAATGTCGCCCATTATCAGTAATGAGAGTTCTGGGTAGGCCAAACCTATAGACAATTGACTTCCAAATGAAGTCCTGCACCTTAGCTTCTGTAATTTTTGCCAAAGGTTCAGCTTCGACCCACTTAGTGAAGTAGTCAATTGCCACCAGGAGAAACTTTCGCTGTCCGGATGCCATGAAAAAAGATCCGAGGATATCCATCCCCCATTGTGCAAATGGCCATGGGGCACTCAAGGGTGTAAGTTTGGAGGCGGGTTGCTTTGGATATTTGCATATCTCTGACATCGATCACACCTTCTGACATATTCGATGGAGTCGTGTACATGGTAGGCCAGTAATAGCCTTGTCGGAGATCTTGTGGGATAAAGATCTGCCCCAAGTGACTTTCGTAGACTCCCTCATGTACCTCCCACAAGCGAAGTCGGCCTAGAAGGTCGGAGATATTTTAAAAGGGACAAAGGTACGACCTCTTGTACAGCTTGCCTTCATAAAGAATATTCGGGAGGCCTGGTTTCTAAGCTTTCGAGCTTCTTTTACATTAGGAGGAAGAACCCATCTTTGAGGTATGCAACCAGTGGGTCAATCCAGCTGGGTTCATGGTTGATCTCCATCACAAGCTGTGGTTCTTCTGTACTTGGGTACTTCAGAACCTCGAAGAAGACTTCCTTGGACAGTTCAACGGAGCCAGTGTAGCCAACTTGGAGAGAAGGTCGGTCCTGATATTTTTTGCTCTTGAAATCTGCTTGATGTCAAAGTTACCGAAGGCAGGGACGATCTCTTTCACCTTTTCAAGGTACTTGGCCATACTGTCCTCCCGAGCTTCATAGTTTTCATTGACTTGTCCCACCACCAATTGGGAGTCACTGTAGACTTGGAGCCGATCTACTTCTAACTCTTTGGCGATCCTCAATCCTAAATCAGAGCTTCATATTCTGCTCCATTATTTGTCGCAAAAATTTGAAGCGCAGCGTGTACTCCACAATAATTCTTTCTGGATTAACCAAGATCAGGCCCACGCCTGTGCCCGACATGTTGGAGGAACCATCCACGTAGAGAGCCCAAAAACCATCAGGGAGATCCGTTCTTTCTTCAGGGGAATTCAATTAAGCCCTGAGTTGTCGACTTCACCTTGTTCAAGTTCGGCCTCTTTCAGAATGGTCACTCCACTATGAAGTCTGCTAATATCTGGACTTTAATCATCGGCCAAGGTTGATAGTTGATATCGAATTCTGTGAGCTGACTACCCATTTCGTTATCCTTCCGAAGTATCCGCTCGATGCAGAACCATCTTGATCGGTTGGTCGGTGAGCAGTGTTATGGTGTGCCCTTGAAAGTAAGGTCGAGCCTTCGAGCTGCAATCAACAAGACGTAAGTTAGTTTCTCTAACTTAGTATATCTGGTTTCGATCTCTCAATACTCGGCTGATGTAGTAGATCGGCCATTGAATTTTTGCTTCTTCCTTAACCAAGACTGCTGCGAGAGCCACAGGGGAGACCATCAGGTACAGGAACAACTCTTCTCTGGGTACGGGCTTTTCCAATAGTGGGGGTGAGCCGAGGTAGCTCTTTAATTTTTTGAATACTTGCTGACATTCAGTGATCCAACAGAAGTTCTTCGACTGCTTAGGGTCTGAAAGAAAGGCAGACATCGTTCGACCATCTTGAGATGAAGCGATTCAGAGCTGCTACTCTCCCAGTAAGGCGCTGAACTTTCTTTATTGACTTCGAGCAGTCATTTTCTGGATGGCACGAATCTTTTTTGATTTGCCTCGATCCCGCATCCCGACACCATGAAACCCAAAATTTTTCTGAGGTTACTCCAAAAGCACACTTGGCCAGGTTCAGCTTCATCTTATATTTTTGGAGGATGCTGAAGGTCTTCTCAAGATCGACGACGTGGTTCTTTGTGGATTTACTTTTTATAAGCATATCATCCACGTAGACCTCCATATTACAGTCGATCTGCTCTTTGAAGATCTTGTTCACCAGCCATTGGTAGGTCGCCCCTGCATTTTTGAGGTCAAAAGCATGATCCTGTAACAATAAAGACCACGGTTAGTAATAAAAGTATTTTTTCTTTTCCTCCGGTACTATCCTGATCTGATTGTAGCCGAAAAATGCATCCATGAAAGTGAGAAGCTCGTGGCCCGAGTCGCATCCACTAATTGGTCAATTCTGGGCAGAGGATAACTGTCCTTCGGATAGGCTTTATTTAGCTTTTTGAAGTCTTACACATCCTCCACTTGCCGTTCGCCTTCTTGACGAGAACCACATTGGAGACCCAGTTCGGGTAGTTGACTTCTCTGATGAACCCGGCTTTCAGGAGTTTATCAACTTCCTCAGCTATTGCCACTTGTCTTTTCGGTGCATGACTTTGGATTTTTTCCTTCATCGACCGATGTTTGGGATCAATAGCCAGGCGGTGTTCCATGACTCTCGCATCAATCCCTGGCATGTCCGTCGGGACCCAAGCAAAAAATCCGTATTCTTTTGTAGAAAATTAATGAGCTGTGTCCATACCTCTTCTCCAGGTTAGAATCGATCTTCACCACATGCTCCTCATTCCCATCGTTCAAAGGAATTGAGACAAGATCTTCAATTGGCTCACCCCGTTCTTCAGCAAGGTCGTCGCGAATGTCCAATCCATCATCAACGGACAGGGGTCAGACTGTCCCTTTCTCTGAAGGGCTATGTTGTAGTAGTGTCTTGCCAGGCTTGATCTCCTCTGACCTCTCGACTCCTTGGCTAGTAGGAAATTTCAGCTTCAAGTGGTAGGTCGACACCACAGCTCGGAGGGCGTTGAGACCAGGTCAGTCGAGTATTGCGTTGTAGGCAGACGGTGCCCTTACTACCAGAAAATCCACCTACGCTCTTGATTGCTTTGGGTACCGCCTGCAACCATGGTTAAAGTTATTATCCCTTCCACTGGCATAGCATCGCCAGTGAACCCTACCAACAGAGAGTTTATCGTCCTAATCGATCATCCGAAATGGATATTTTCGAGAATGCATCGTAAAATAGAATATCGATCGAGCTTCCACTATCAACAAGAATGTGGCTTACATCATAGTCAGCAATATTTAAAAAAACTACAACCGCATCATTATGTGAGAATTGAACCTCCTGAGTGTCTTCTTCAGTAAAGGTTATAGACTCTTCAGTCCTCTGTCACTTGGGTGGTACGATCGATCCACTGACTGCTCTCCATCGGGGTCCTTCAGAGATGGTGTTGACGATCTCGATTGGAGGTCGATCTTCAGGCTATTCCTCTCTCCTTGGCAACTCTGGCTGTGGTAGGGCCCTCGATCGATCCTCCCTACCTTCAGGTCAACGTCGGATGAATCTGTCGAGCCACCCTCGTCTGATGAGCTCCTCGATCCGTTGGTTCGTTTCTTGGAATCTTTGATCCAGGAGGTCCGCTCGACTGCGAGTCTCGAGGATCTTCTGGTAGAACGGAGGTAGGGACCCTCCGAGGGTGGAATCATGATCGGACGCAGGGCTCTCCACCATCTGCTTCCCCTTTCTGAGGAAGATAGGGCGACTGGCCCAAGTGGCCCATTCGGTCGTCGGATTCTGAAACTCTGATGATGCTCTTTCCAGCCGCACTGACGCCTGCGGCTGCTGCAGCTACTGCTGCATGGCCTGCACTGCTTCGGTGAGGCCCCAACCTACTGAACCAGCAAATCGAACTGCTCCATGCTGACTGCCGTTGTCGGAGGAGGAGGAGCCTGGAAAACTGGAGACGAGGTCGGAGCTTGCGGGGCTCACTGAGATCTGGCCGCAGAGGCCGTGGATCGTCTGGTGGATGTCTTTCGGAAAGGCATCAGGTGGAGATCTGGCAGGAGAAGGAGAAGAAGATATCGAAGAAGATGATCGGAGATGGTCCCGTTGAGCACTCCTTTAAGAACAAAGGTACTGCGAAGACACAGTACCCCTTCCTCTAGCGCCAATTCTGTTGGTGCAGAATTTGCCGACGTCGGAGAACTGGAGTCAAGAGGATCACGTCCGCTGTTGGGACCTACAAGGAAGTTTAAATCAGAGTTGGGGGTGCTCTGGCAAGATCCTCCGACGCTCAAGTCAGTACTCTGCCTCAACAGAAATAGAGCACTCAAATAGAATTTTAGCAGAGTTTCGAGATAGAGTTTAGAGCTTAGAGAAGAACGTATTTGGGGTCCTTTTTATAGACAGAGAGCGTAACTGATTACAGTGACATTTGTAACTGCCTGGTAGTGGGCCGTTCGGGGCCACGCGGATTTGTTACGGAGAGTAGTGGCGTCAGGGGGCATTCAGGGCCACATGGAGTTTGTTATGGAGAGTGGAGTGGTGTCCATTGTCGCGACTTGCCAGAGAGTGGTGGAGCCACATGGAATCCGTTACAAAGAGTGGAGCAGGATAGTGGCCATTGTCATGACTTGTCAGAGAGTTCGGGCCTGACGGCTGAAGCTCGACTGGGACATCTGATGGAGCGGAATGGCTCTCTGTCTCAGTAATCCAGGAGAAGCTCGGATGTTTTCAAGGTTGCTGACGAGTCCACTATTGTCGGATGCCTTGGGTGCTGATGCTACAGGCGGGAGTCATCTGCTGTAGAAGTTCGGATGGGGACTTTCTGTTAGTGAAGTCCGATAGGAGTCCGATTGCTATAGAAGTCCGTCTGAGATTTGCCTGATATGGAAGCTCGTTTGAAGATTATCTGTCGGAGAGGTCCAGTTTCATGAGGAATCCGACAGGGGTCGTTCGATAATGGAGTTCGAATGGCATTATGGAGGTTTGTCCCTAGAGGAGTCTTGAGACACTGTGGAAGGTCGAACGTCGGAGGAGTCCAGGATTTAATATTCAATTCTGCTGTGGAAGTTCGGATGAAGTCCGACTTTTGTAGGAGTCTGAAAGGAGTCCGCTTATTGTAGAAGCTCGGACGAAGATCTGTTGTCGTAGAAGCTCGAATGGAGACTTCTTATTGTAGAAGTCCCGCTGCTGGAGAAGCTCGATCATTGACGAAGTCGAAAGAAGTCGAGTAGAGATCCGACTGGTGGAGCCTGTCCGTTGTTTGTGATCCATCCACTATAGAAGTTCGGATGGAGTCGACTCTTGTAGAGCTTGGATGAAGTCGCTTGCAATAGAAGTTCGGGGTAGAGATCCGTTCTTGTAGGACTCGGGTGAAATTTGGAAGGCGGTCGACCACCGTAGAAACTTGGATGGAGTCTAGTTACCGTAGAAATCCTGCTATTGGAGTAGCTGGATATTGACGAAGTCTGGAAGAAGTTTGGAGTAAAGTCGTTCGTGGCTGGAAGAAGTCTGGAAGAGATTCGGAGAATGGTCGATCATTGTAGAAAATCGGCTGATAATGAAGCTCAGAGAGCATTTGGAGCAGTTTGATAGATGAATGGGGGAGCTCATTATCGGAGAAGTCCGGATGGTATTATGGAACTCGGATGGTCGAGGGAGTTCAGAAAGATGCCATACAAGGTCGAAAGCCGGAAAAGCCCTGGAAGGGTCGGCCTTTTACAAACTTCGGCTGGGGGTATTTTATACCCAACAAGGATCTTTTTTTAAATACTCTAAAAGTTTTACTAGTAGAAGAATAACTAAGAAAGATAGCTTCATCGAATTTTGCATCAAATTTTTTAACTTGTCTTTACCATTGTTCAAAACAAAACACCGACAACCGAAAATATGAAAATATCCAATGTTTGTTTTTCTTCCTTTCCATAGTTCATAAGGAGTTTTCTTCAAGATGGGTCTAATTAAGGCTTGGTTTAATATGTGACATACCGTGTTAATTGCTTCTATCCAAAAATATTTTGAGAGGTTGCTTTTATATAGCATGATACGGGCTATTTCTTTTAGTGTTCTATTTCTTCTTTCTACCATCTCATTTTGTTAGGATATCTTAGATGCAAAAAAATTATGCTCCATCCCTTTTTTATCATAATATTTTTAAAATTTTAGTTTTCAAACTCATTTCATGATCACTATAAATATTAAGAATTGAATTTTTTTTTCATTTAAAACCTTCCAACAGAATTTAGAAAAAGCTAAAAATACCTCATCCTTATGTGCCAAAAAAAGAACCCATGTAAAATGAGAGATATCATCGATAATTATAAAATCATATTGTTTACCATGTAAGCTTGTAGTTCTAGTAGGTCCAAACAAATCCATATGCAATAATTCTGATGGCCTAAAAGTTGAAACTATATTTTTAGATTTGAATGAAACTCTAGTTTGTTTACCTAGTTGGCATGCATCACAAACTTTATCTTTTTGAAAATTCAATTTAGGTAAACTAACAATCAAATCCTTTTTGATAAGTTTTGAGGAGAATTCATACTTATGTGAGCAAGTCTACAGTACCAAAGCCAACGAGCCTCATTGATTTGGCATTCATTACAATCAGACATTGCATATTTTATATGAAAAGATCATCCAAATCTACCATATAAACATGACCATGCCTATGTCAAATAAACCTTATGCTATCATCATTGGGACTAGTTACAATACATATTGAAGATTCAAAAATTACTTTGAAGTCCTTATCACAAAGTTGACTAATGCTTAAAAGATTATGTTTAAGCTATCAACCAATAAAATATTTTCAATAAATTTGAAGGAAGTGATATAAATGTTATCTATACCGATGATCTTTTCTTTGTCATTGTCTCCAAAGATGACCATCCTTCCTTTTTCATGAAGAGTGATGAATTGGAATTCATTATCTGTCATGTGTCTTAAGCATCCACTATCAAGATACCACTTTCATTTTGATCCACGGGATGCAAGACACACCTACACAGAAAATAAGATTTTAATTTAGGTACCCAAACTTTTTTGGGTCCTTATTGGTTAGTCACTATAGTTCCTTTTAGAACATATATTTTTTTTATATTTGAACCACCAAATTTACTAGAAAAATATGCATATGATTTATGACCTATTTTACCACATTTGAAACATGAAATATTTGATGATTTATCAAGAGAGGAGTTTATAAAAATATTTTTTAAAAATTTTTATTTTTTTAGTGGGTTATAACCAAGACCGACTTTGTTATACACCGCTCTTTGATTATCAAGAATCATTTGAAGTTTATCTGAACTTAGAGTAAACTTTTTTACAATTGATTTTAGTTTAGCTACTTCATTTTTTTTAAGTTCAGATTTTTTGAGTTAGAGCCATCTTTTCATTTGAAATTTCTTCCTTTTCTCTAAACAAGGATTGATTTTTTCATTTTCAACTCTTTATTCTTAAGTCCTAATTTCTTTAGATCATCTAATAAATTATAAAATACCTCTTGGAGTTCTTCAAAAGTGAATTCAGTTGAGGCTCTGTAGTTACCTCATTTTCATGTGTCATAAGACACAAGTTGGCTTCTTCATGAGTATCTTCGTCGGTGCTCGAATCGTTGCTGTCACTCTACGTAGCCACCATTGCCTTCTTTTTAAACTTCTTAGGGGCCTTCTTGAGTTGTGAACATTCAGATCTGAAGTGGCCTGATTGCTTACACTCATAGTATATGAGAGGTTGCTCCTTATCTCTTTCTTTACTTGGCTCCCCCTTTGCTAGTGGCCTTCTTCTAATCCTTTATCTTCTTTTCTTCATAAATCTTTTAAATTTTTGAGTGATAAGTGCCAAGTCTTCATCCTCATCATTATTTCCAGTTTGGTCTAATTCCTCTTCTTCTTGAACAATGGATTTAAGAGAAATTATTTTTTTTCTTCTTGGTCTCTTCTTTACTGTGTTGTCTTATGGTCAATTCATATGTCATCAGCGATTTGAGAAGCTCCTCTAGAGGTAGAATATTGAGATCCTTCGCCTCTTAAATCATGATGATCTTTGCTTCCCATGTTCTTGATAGAGACCTAAGTATCTTTCTCATAAGATCACTACTAGAGTAAGGCTTACCAAGACTTTTAGGACCATTTATAATTTTAGTAAAATGAGTAAATATTTGGATAATAGATTTATCAGGTTCCACTTTAAATAGTTCATGTTTTGAACTAACATGTTGATTTTTGACTCTTTAACCTGACTCATGCCTTCATGTGTTATCTCTGGTCTATCTCAAATTTTTTTAGCTAAATTATAAGTTGAAATATGATTGAATTCATTTACATCTACTGCACAATATAATATATTCATGGCTCTAGCATTGAGTTAAGCCATTTTTTTATCAACCTCATCCCATTCCTTTTCGAACTTGGTTGATTCTACACCATTAATTAATTTGATGGATGTGTATGGCCTATTGACTATGATACTCTATATATCAAAGTCGAGTACTTGAATAAAAATCTTTATTCGAGCTTTCTAATAGATATAGTTGGATCTATTAAAAAATAAAGGTCGGTTTGTGGACTATCCCTCAGCAAGCGAAACACCGACTTGGGTTGCCATAAATCTTTAGCTCTTGATGATGAAATCAAGAAGAGACTAGAGTACTAGGCTCTGATATCACTTATTGCTCAGCTATACAACCTAAGAGAAAGGGTGAATTGAATTCTAAAAATTAAGTAGATATTCCACACAAAAAATTATGTCAAGAATGTGATATGAAATGTGCAGTGGCAAAAGTGAATAATGTGTAGTATCAAAATAAGTAAGTAAGATATTAATACAATAAAGCAAGAAGAGTAATCAAAACACTATAAACAAAGAAGATTTATAGCTGTTCAGTGCCAACCTTGCACCTACATCCATTTTTCAAGCTTCTACTTGAAAATTTTAATTCACTAATCGTATACAATGATTAAAATGTTAGATTTCATCGATCCTAACTTTTCAAAGCTAGATACTTATTTTTCAGGTATAAACCAATCCAATACACTCTGATTTAAGGTTCAGATCAACCTTTCTCAAATTTTGAAACCTCCAAAACTTTTATACAAAAACTGCTAGCAAGAAGAAGATGTATCGCAATATAAAATAGATTTAGCTTCTTAATGAGCACAATAAAACTTTAAATATACTTTACTTAAGGTTGGAGAAGTCTTTAAGAACATCCTCAGATGGAATGGAAAGTTGAATGCATTTTGAGAAAGTGTTTGAGCTTGAATTGAATGCTTTTTTATCTTGGAGTTGAATACTTTTTCTCTTGATTTTTTTATATTTTTTCTTTTTTGAATGTCTTTATATTTTCAATTAATACTGAAGAAAGTTTAGTAGCCATTTAAAGCTGTTGGAGAATGATTAGAGAGTATTAAATGCATCAAAAATGGGCTCAAAAACTAACCGTTACAGCGTCAAGCCTCAGGGGACGATCCATGGGAAAAGGGTGTCACCCCATAGGTCGCCCCTTTTCATCTAGAATAAAAATACTTTCTATTTTGGCCTATGGAACAGCAAGGGTCGACCTAAGGGTTGCCCCTGGCACAGAGGTCGCCTCATGGATCATCCCCTTTTGTGTGCCAGTTTAAAATCAGTGTGCCGATCCTCCATTTCAAAAAGGGTCGACCTGGGGATCATCCCTTTTTGCTCAGATTTGATTTTCTCCAAAATTTGGCTTCTGAAGCTTCCGAAATTACCTCCAAATTATCTGAAGTTTTCTTTAATACTCTTGAGGCTTCCAAAACTCCTAAAATTTGCCTCCAAATATTCTGAAGTCTTCTATAATGCTCTTGAGGCTTTTTTTTTAAAAAAAAGACATTGACTTAATCTCCAACCTGATGAAATTTTAGCTTTGGCCTTCTCCAAGCAATCTTATCAATTAAAAAATTCTTGAATATCCAGAAATGTATACTTAAGCTTCTCCAAAAATAAAAATCATTAGTACTCCCTTTAATATTTTGTGGTCATTAAAATCAATTCTTGGGGTAATAGTAAGAATTGAGTTGATTGATTATAGTTTTAGAAATGATTCGGCTCACTACCAATATCGAGCAAAACCATGCATAGAAGGTCAAGCAAGGCCCAACCACATGATGCTGTGCATTGTATGTACTACACTTATCCATACATGGACACTAAGAGCATTATATCACACATAGAGGGCATGGCATCACAATATTTGTAGTGCTCATAGTTTGTGGCAAGCCAAACCCATCCCTACATTTTTCTCCAATATAATAATTATTGTAGTGTCACATATAGAGTAAAAAAATGTAGGGCTATGGTTAATATGACAACTTCAACTGAATGTTATAATTCAAAAGATGAACAAGAAAAGCTTTATATAGCCACATATATGAGTAAAGCTCATACCTTTCACACATTCACACAATAGCATGTGATTTGGCTACATAAGAGTGAAGAATATTTGCATTGATAATTATATAGTTCCATACTATGTGAATGGTATGCAAAAAGAGTCACTTATATAGATATCAATGGCATGGGTCTAGCATCCTAACTAGATTTCTTCCAATATAAATTTTAGTACCACTTATATCCATAGTTGTGTGTATAACGGAGTTCCCCCAAGCTCTTCATCAGTTGTTGTTCATCTTATTTGGTCTTCTTCAAAATCTTCTCTCACTCAATTCTCAATTTTGCAACCACCTCACTTACTATTTATGTATTTTATCTCCTTTCATCCTTGTCACAACGGAGAGGAAAATGTACATCCTTGTTGCTAGGAAGATGTTAAAAATCAAGCACCATAGGTCTTCACCTAGAGCAGTAAAACCCCCCTTAGTTCTTTTATGTTTTATTTATTTCTCCTCTCCAACCTGGATGCTTGAGAAGAGAAATTTGTCCATCAGTTTTACTTAAGAAGTTATTTTCAACCTAGTACCTAATTTCTAGGAGATAGATCAATAATAATTTTGGTCCAATTTTGGATGATAAAACAAAATTAATAATGATAGCTTCCTTCCAAAATGGAGCATCTTCTAAGGATATTAGCTTAGCAAACACAGAAGGATCATGCCCAATAAGGAAAAAAAAACTTCCACTTAGGCCCTTCTCCTTTCTGGCCTTTGTGTGCTTCTCTTAAGATTACTATGTTCCCTAACATTATTGAGATATTTTCTTTTTCTTGATTCACCGCTGGGGTTATCAAAGGTTAATGATTCAAAAGAAAGAATGTTAACTATCCTACTTTGGAAAAGAAATGCTTTGTATTTCAAGATTATTTTTAAATCAACCTTGAGAAAGTACAAGTCTATTACCCCAAGTGAGTAATGCTTTAGGATTGGAATCCAGAAAATCTTCCTCAGATCTTCAATGTATAGTGATCTTCAGAAAACCTCCTTCTAACTCCTAAATTTTTACAGAATGGATTTCTCTCTACAACCAATATAAATATTCATACAAATTAAAAGTTGTCTCCTTCATTGTTTATTATTCCAGATATTAAACGATGAAGCCTCATGTACTAAACATTGTATATTCAAGTTTTGAGCTTCAAACTTGCAAAAATAATGGTGAGAAATTTAGGGTGGATTTAATATAAAGAGACTTCAAGCCATAAGTTTTCTTTTTAAGATTCTATGTTATAAGCTTTCAATTATTTCTGCCACAAGTTTTCAAAGTTTAGACTTTATGACTCACAAAAAAAAAAAAAGGTTTTTCAAGTTTGGAACATACTAATTCAAGCCCTATGTCCTAAGCTTCAAGTACTGATAATCTGTTGGGTTCTGGTGGCACAGTAGAAGGATTAGGTATTTAAAATTTTCATTAAAAACACCCGATGTACCGAAAACCCTAATGCCCAGAAACTCTTGACTATATCAATCAATGTACAATAAAATAAATTTGGATTAGAAGAATACCTATAATGCTAATCCAATTTTCATGAGACGTCCAAGTGTCCACCCTCCAACGGTGATCCACACGAAAATTGAACCAAGGATAGCACTCCTTCTTCACCTTACTTTAAGAGTTCTAGCCCCTAGAACTCAACCAGCCACAAATCGATCAGATATTTCTCCAGACCTAAGTCTGAACCTTTCTGAACCATCCACTGAACTTGACCACCTTTTTTTAGATCTCTTAAATCCTTAAATCTATTAGGATTAGGCTTGTCTTAAAAGAACAAGCTTTGTCCTAAAACCTAGAGTTATAAGAGAGGGAGAGAGGGAGTGGATAGGGGATGTAAGAATTGAATGATCACCCCATCTGCTGTCCTCTATTTATAGCAACAGATGGGGTGCTAATAGAGAAGGCACACCTCATCTAAAAAGGTATATCAAGTCCTCATATCACTTATCTGAGAGTCCTTAAACAGAAGGACTCTTCAGGGGGTGATACGTCAATTCCTACCTTCTCACGTGCGCATGCCTAGAACGAGATGCTTTTTGCATCTCTTCACACATCAGATTAGCATGAAATTTTGCCACATAAACCTTTGTCCAAATAGAAAGGCTATCACCAAATAACACATTATTTGGATAAGATTTCATATGTGAGAAGGACTCTTCACCAAAGAGACGCACGAGCACCTTCTCCCTGTCGCATGCGTGCATGCCCAGAAAAGGGTGTGAAAAGCAATCTTTCTTAATCTGATAATTTTTTAGATTTTTACCATGTGATCAAAACTTAAAATTGATCCTTGTAATAAAAATTATCAGATAAAAAGTTGCTTAAGACTCCTTAAATAGAAGGAGTCTTCGCATCCCTTCGCACATCCAGAAAAAACTATCGCACGTGTAGCAAAGATTCAAGCAATTTTTTTATGCACAATCTGGTAGATTTTTCATACTTCAAAAGGTATACTAGGTGGCTCATCATCTGATCTACTTGCCATAAAAAATAAAGATCCAAAATAGAAGGATTCTTAGTCCTTCTACACACCACAAATAAAGTGCACATGCATTCTGCATATTAGCGCAAAGAGTCCTTCTAAAGTTGGACTCTTAGTTATTTAGCATGTACACCAGATATGGTGCCTCTTTTTAGTTGCTTCTAGGTGGCTTGACCTGACCCAAATACTCACCAAATTGGGCTAGCAAATGAGTAAGACATGAGACCAAATTGATCTCTAAAAGAGCTAGGGATTCTACACGTGCTAGCATGCTTACCGAAACCCCGATTGAATCCAAAATTCCAATCAACCTTCTTAAAAAGGGCCCTTGGCCAATTTCTATATGTGTATGACCCATTGAGTTCTACATCTAGTTAGTAGTAGGTCTGGATGTAAGTTAACCTAATTTGATTAGAATTTAATCTAACCAATTTAGGTCCAATCGAGCTAATCCGATTTCAGTAATTAGAACTCTTTCTAATTGGCATTCAAATTAAACTCTTTAATTTGATCAAAAATTTACATGTCAAGATTGATGTCTAACAATATATCATGACTATCCAAAATATATAAAAATTTAATAAAAATATTAAATATACCCTTCAGTGGCAAGTTACTATGCAATACAATCCTTCAATCATCCCAGCACCCTGAATATGTTCATGAGTATGGAATCATGTCTAACTCAAACATATATTTATATCGATTCTCAATTAACCAATGATGACTCCAATGAAGAAGCATTAGAAACTCTTTCTAATCTCCTTCCTACTTTTGGCCAAAAGATTTTTTCTGAGTCATCTACGAATTAGAATACACAGGATGCGATCTCCTCTTACTAGAGCGATCGATTCCATGTTGACCTACTCACAACCTTCGTACACATTCCTACCATATCCAGAACACCCCTTACATGTGTTAAAGCTATGCTTAAGTATGAACCAAAATATGGATTCATGTGCACAAGATTTCATGGTGATCTCAGGTCTAAGGATCACTTACACAACTCCCACTTAGAGAACCATCTTTGACATGCAAGTAAGGCTTCCATAAGATGTTCTCTTTCATCGAGTCAATTCAGTGGACTCATTTCTCAAATGAGCACCCACAACCTAGTATTAGTGTCCCACACAAGTGGCTAGTGAGATCTGCTATCCTCTCCATCGAGCATACATAGGATGTGCCAATCTATCTGGAATATTGATCTCTGACTCAATGCTCCTACGACCAAGAATGTTTAAGATTAGAATTTTAAGATTTTAGGTCTCATTAGTATGACCCATTCATGTCTCCTAAAATCATTACTCTAATCTTTGAGGTTCATCATAATCTTACACATAATAAGATGTAACTAATATGATGAATCAATGCCTCAAATAATAAATGTCATTACATGAGTTAGAAAATTATAAAGAAAAATTCCATCACAACACACTTGCGATTGGCTTATAGGGCACTCTTCTTTCAATCTTCCACTTGCACTAAAGTCAATCACCTTTATATCTCATACAATCAAGATAGCAATTATATAGCTGCTTTGGTATGGTCTTAGTGAATGGGTCTATTATATTGTTCTTTCTGTCTACTCATTCAAGGACAACATCTTGTCTCTAACAAGATAGAAGTGTCTGAGGATGTGCTTGGATCTATAATGAGACCTAGGTTTCTTAGCTTGAATAATGATCCCAGTGTAATCACAATAGAGTGACACCAGTCCTTCATTCTTAAGAACAACTCCTAAATTCATGATGAACTTTTTTCATCCAGACAGCTTCCTTAATGGCTTCACTAGCAGCGATGTACTCTGCCTCAGTAACTGAGTCAGATATTATTTGCTGCTAAAACTCTTTCAACTCACTGCCCCATCATTTAAGGTAAACACATACCCTGATATCGACTTGCTATCATCCGCTTTCCAACGATCCTCCTTTGGATTAGCCTGAAATCTGCTAGCTACGCCCAAAGTATAAGCTACATTAGGCCTGGTACATAGCATGACATACATAATTGATTCACAGCCAAAACATAAGAATTTCACTCATCCTCTTTCTCTCTTCTGGTGTCTTAGGACACATTTTCTTAGAGAGACGTACACCATGACTTGTAGGCAGGTAACCTCTCTTACTAGCCTCCATATTAAACCTCTTTAATATGAGATCTATATACCGTAACTGGGATAAGTCTAACATCCTTTTAGATCTATCTCTATAGATCTTTATACCCAATACATAGGATGCTTCACCCAAGTTTTTCATGAAAAACTTATTCGATAGTTAAGTCTTAACCGATTGTATTATTGAGATATAATTCTTAATGAGCAGTATATCATCAACATACAAAATCAAGAAGAGAACAGCACTCTCACTTATCTTCTTATACACATATGGTTCATCCTTATTTTTGATAAAGCCAAACTCTTTGACTGTCATATCAAATCGGATGTTCCAGCTCCACGAAGTCTACTTTAATCCATAAATAGATCTCTTTAGCTTACATACTTGATTTACCCTCCCACTTGAGACAAATCCCTCTGGCTGAGTCATATAGACTTCTTCCTCTAGATTACCATTGAGGAATGCGGTCTTGACATCTATCTGTCAGATCTCATAATCGTAGTATACTGCTATAGCAAGCAAAATCCTGATGGACTTGAGCATAGCTACTGGTGAGAAGGTTTCATCATAGTCGATTCCTTGCTTTTGTCTGAAATCCTTCACCACCAACCCAGCTTTATAGGTTTCTACTTGGCCATCTGCTCCCATCTTCTTTTCGAAGACCCACTTGCATCCTATTGGGGTCATACCCTCAGGTGCATCAATCAAGGTCCACACTTGGTTGGTGTACATCGAGTCCATCTCAGATTTTATAGCTTCCAGCCATCTGTCTGAGTCTCTACTCATGACAGCTTTCGAATAGGTCAGTGGATCATCATCTTGAATGATATTGATCGAATTATCATTCTCAATGATAAAATCATATCTCAGAGGTGCTTGACACACTCTATCTGATCTTCAGAGAGGAGGTATGTATTGTGGATGTACCTCATCTTTAGGTACTTCTGATTGAGGATCTTCTTGTAGTCCAACTATTAGTATTTCTGGATCGATTTGCAGATCATGAACTTCAGTAAGTTCAATATTCCTCCCACTGCTTTCTTTTTGGATGAGTTTATTCTTCAAGAAAGTGGTGTGCCTACTAACAAATACTTTTTGATCAGTAGGGTGGTAGAAATAGGATCCATTAATTTCTTTAGGATACCCTACAAACCTACACTTATCTGATTTAGCACTAAGCTTGTGTCCAAAAATATTTTTGACATAAGCTGGACAGCCCCAAATCATAAGATGTTTAAGATTAGGCTTCCTTCCCTTCCATATCTCATATGGTGTGCTTGCAACAGACTTTGAAGGTACTCTGTTTAATATGTATGCAGCAGTCTCTAGGACATATCCCCAAAAAGATATTGGAAGATCAGTGAAGCACATCATGGACTGCACCATATCTATTAAAGTGTGATTTCTCCTTTCTGCTACACCATTTAACTGAGGTGTATAAAGAGGGGTCCATTCAGAGAGAATACCTTTACTTTTAATATGATCAAAAAATTTACTGGATAAGTATTCTCCTCCTCGATCAGATTGAAGAACCTTGATACTTTTTCTAGTTTGTTTCTCAACCATGCATTGATACTCTTTGAACTTATCAAAGACTTCAGATTTATATTTCATAAGATACACATACCCGAACCTTGATAAATCATCTGTAAAGATAATAAAATAGGAGTATCCACCTCTAGCTTGAGTTGTCATTGGTCCACATACATCCGTATGTACTAAGGCTAACAACTCACTTGCCCTCTCTCCATGTCTAGAAAATAGAGTCCTGGTCATCTTACTCATGAGACAAGATTCATAAGTTTCGAATGATTCATAATCATACGGATCAAAAAATTTTTCTTTGTATAACTTGTTTATCTTTGACTCACTAATATGACCAAGACGACAATGCCAAAGATATGTGATATTCACATCTTCTCTCTTTCTTTTCATATTTCTTTCAATATAAAAAATATTTTTATTGAGTGTAAGAATTAAAAAATTATTATCAATATAACCACTGCCATAAAATTCATTAGCAAAGAAAATGGAGCATCCATTTCCCATTAGCCTTATTTCATAATCTTATTTTAATAACAAAGGTATAGAAATAATATTTCTAATGACCTTTGGTATGGAATAACAGTCTTTCAATACTAAAGTTTTGCCTAAAGATAAATCAAGCATACAGGTTCTCACAGCTTTTGCGCTAATGGACTCTCCATTTACACCATAAAGCTTGAGGTAACCTTTTTTCAGACCTTTGATATTCTATAGTCGCTGTAATGAATTACAAATATATGATCCACAGACGATATCTAATACCCAAGTATTAGAGTCTGAGCCACTCAATAAAAAATAGGTTTGTATCATATACACACCTTTTGGTGCTATACTTGCACCCTACTTCAAACTTATAAGATTATTCTTGTAATTATACTCCCAATGTCCAAACTTGCCATAAAATAAATAGCTAATATCCATATGGACATCTTTTATCTTCTCATTATTACTGACCATCCCAAGGTCAGAAATATCTAGAACATTGGAGTTCTTCTCTGATATGAACCTAACTTGTAAGTTCCTCAATCCATCCATATAGCTGGGATCGGTCAACATATTTTATCTATAGTGTTATGTAGTGAAAATAAAGAAGCCATAATGCAGACTTAAATCTGCATAATTAAAGAACAATAGTATAAGCAGACCACTCATGTTTGACATGCATAACTAGTGAGGACTTTTAAATTAGTTATGTCTCCTACTATTTTATCAGATACCATAGCTCGCTCCTATGGTAAATGAAAAATCCTAATCTGATTTCTTAATAGGGTTGAGATCCTAATCCCTCAATGAAATCTTGTGGATATCACAACAAACCTCAATGAGTTCAAAGGTAGAAAAATCTATACAATTGCATCTCATACAACTCTCAATATAATCTATCTCTAAAAATACTCATAGCCTTGTGGATATCACAACAAACTATAATATTTTTGGTTAAGTCAGACCCATCATTTCTATACAGTCATATCTAAAAAATACAGTCCTTGTGGATATCACAACAAAGTAACACATCCAAATATGCTGTAAAGCATATAATATACACCAAGACAAACCCACATCAATCTCCATAGCAAGCCATGTGGATATCACAACAAACCTACTATGATTTTTAATAGGATATTGACTAGGTATGAAGGAAGGCATATGTAGTGTTCTAAATACTGAGCTACCTTTATTCAAGATTTGAACTAATTCAATTGACTAGAAAAGTGTTAAGATTGATGGGGGTCCCCCTGTTGCTTTTCTTAGATACCAATAAAATTGATCAGACCAGCAATGGAACCAATTAAATAACCACCGCACTTGAAATACTGCTTAGACACTAATTGATTAATCGATTCAAGAAAAAGGTCAGCTACTGGTTCATAATACTATGACTTAATATAATTTTTATGAGGGCTTTAATGGTCTCAAGCACATCCTAATTCAATCACAATGATGCACTATTATAGTTATATCTTAATAATCATAACAACTAATCATGGCATCTATTTATATCTCTAAGATATGAAATCATAATCATTCAATATGATCATAACTAAGTATCTCAAACATATCACATATATATGAAGTTCTAATAACATACATGAATATAAAATATTCTTTTTGCGGTTCCTCTCCTTAGGACATCATAATGGCACCCCTACGTGCCATAAGAATATCCTATTGAATAGGAAGAGAGGGTCTCTGAACCCTACTTGCTTTTATGATCGGACAGCCTGGTGATAAACCTCAATTAGAGTATTAAGCTACTAAGAAAATTTTATACATACATCATATATTTTATATTTAAAACATATCTCTAAGATATACTAGGATTTGGATGTTCAATCGGGTTCAACCCTTGAGCCGACTTGAATCAAACTAAAAACCCATGCTTGATCACAATCAAGATAATAATTTAACCTTTGATTATATAGATCAAGGTAGGCTCTGATACATTGTTGGGTTTCGATGGCACAGTGGAAGGATTAAGTGTTTAAAATTTTTATTAAAAACACCCGATGCACCAAAATCCTAATGCCCAGAAACTCTTGACTATATCAATCAAAGTATAATAAAATAAATTTAGATTAGAAGAATACCTGTAATGTTAATCCAATTTTTATAAGGCATTCAAGTATCCACCCTTCAACGGTGATCCACATGAAAATTGAATCAAGGACAGTGCTCCTTCTTTACCTTGCTTCAAGAGTTCTAGCCCCTAGAACTCAACCAGCCACTAATCGATCAGATCTTCCTCCAAACCTAAGTCTGAAACTTTTTAAACCATTCACTAGACTTGACCACCTTTTTTTACATCTCTTAAACCCTTAGAGCTATTAGGATTAGGCTTGTCTTAAAAGAACAAGCCTTGTCCTAAAACCTAGAGTTGTAAGAGAGGGAGTGGATAGGGGATGTAAGAATTGAATGATCACCCCATTTGCCGTCCCCTATTTATAGCACCAGATGGGATGCTAATAGAGAAAGCACACCTCATCTAGAAAGGTATATCAAGTCCTCGTATCACTTATCTGAGTGTCCTTAAACAGAAGGACTCTTCAGAGGGTGATACGTCGATTCCTACCTTCTCATGCGTGCATGCCTAGAACGAGATGCTTTTTGCATCTCTTCACACATCAGATTAGCATGAAATTTTTCCACATAAACCTTTGTCTAAACAGAAAGGCTATCACCAAATGACACATTATTTAGATAAGAGTTCATATGTGAGAAGGACTCTTCACCGAAGAGATGCATGAGCACCTTCTCCCTATCACGCGCGCGCACGCCCAGAAAAGAGTGTGAAAATCAATTTTTCTTAATCTGATAATTTTTTAGATTTTTACCACGTGATCAACACTTAAAACTAATCCTTATCATAAAAATTATTAGATAAAAAGTCACTTAAGACTCTCTAAAAAGAAGGAGTCTTCGCGTCCCTTCGCACGTCCAGAAAAAACTGTCACACATGTAGCAAAATTTCAAGCAATTTTTTCATGCATAATATGGTAGATTTTTCATACTTCAAAAGATTTACTAGGTGGCTCATCATCTGATCTACTTTCCATAAAAAATAGAGGCTCAAAACAGAAGGATTCTTAGTCCTTCTTCATGCCACAAATAAAGTATGCATGCATTTTGCATATTAGCGCCAAGAGTCCTTCTTAAGTTGGACTCTTAGTTATTTGGCGTGTGCACCAGATATGGTGCCTCGTTTTAGCTGCTTCCAAGTGGCTTGACTTGACCCAAATACTCATCAAATTAGGCTAGCAAATGAGCAAGGCATGAGATCAAATTGATCTCTAAAAGAGCTAGGGATTCCACATGTGCTAGCATGCTTACCGGAACCCCGATTGAATCCAAAATTTCAATCAACCTTTTTAAAAAGGGTCCTTGGCCAATTTCTATATGTGTATGACTCATTGCATTCTACATCTAGCTAGTAGTAAGTTTGGGTACAAGTTGACCTAATTTGATTAGAATTTAATCTAATTGATTTAGGTCCAATCGAGCTAACCCGATTTCAGTAATTAGAACTCTTTCTAATTGGCATTCGTATTAAACTCTTTAATTTGATCAAAAACTTACAAGTCAAGATTGACATCTAGCAACGTATCATGACTACCCAGAAGATGTAAAAATTTGATGAAAATACCAAATATACCCTTCAGTGATAAGTTACCGTGCAATACAATCCTTCGATCATCCCAGCATCCTGAATATGTTCATAAGTATGGAATCATGTCAAACTCAAATATATATTCATATTGATTCTTAATTAACCAATAATGACTCTAATGAAGAAGCATTAGAAATTCTTTCTAATCTCCTTCCTACTTTTGGCCAAAAAATTTTTCTGAGTCATCTATGAATGAGAATACACAGGATGCGATCTCCTCTTACTAGAAGCGATCGATTCCATGTTGACCTACTCACAATCTTCGTACACACTCCTACCATATCCAGACACTCTGTACATGTCTTAAAGTCATGCTTGAGTATGAACCAAAATATAGATTCATGTGTACAAGATTTCGTAGTGATCTCAGGTCTAAGGATCACTTGCACAACTTCCACTTAGAGAACCATCTTTGACATGCAAGTAAAGTTTTCATAAGATGTTCTCTTTCATTGAGTCAATTTAGTGAACTCATTTCTCAAATGAGCACCCATAACCTAGTATTAGTGTCCCACACAAATGGCTAGTGAGATCTGCCACCCTCTCCATCGAGAATACATAGGATGTGCCAGTCTATCCGGAATATTGATCCCCGACTTAATGCTCCTATGATCAGGAATGTTTAAGATTAAGATTTTAGGTCTCACTAGCATGACCCATTCATGTCTCCTAAAATTATTGTCTTAATCTTTAGAGTTCATCATAATCTTAGACGTAATAAGATGCAACTAATATGATGAATCAATGTCTCAAATAATAAATGTCATTACATGAGTTGGAAAATTATAAAGAAAAGTTCCATCGCAACACACTTGCGATTGGCTTATAAGGCACTATTCTTTCATAATCAAATTTCAAATGACCTGAATTCAGGCATTAGAAGGCAAGAATTCAGTTCATATCCTCCAAGTTTGATGCAAGACAGATCCAGATTTTAGATTTTATATAATGGTTCTCAAGGGTTAGCATTGACAATGTAAGCATCAGATTTCAAGTATTAGATAATGAAGCTTCAGGCCTTAGGTCTGTAAGAATCTCCATGAATGAATCAGTGAATAAGAATATTTCAGAACTCAGTTTCAGATTTCAGGCCTTTGCAGATGTCCAACAATCAATTCATACATTAAATAGTCAAACTTGATTGGAAACTGGGAAGTTCAATGATTTAACTAGTATTCAAACCTCAAAACATGAGTGTCTATCCAATCTGTTTCAACTAACATGTCTAAATTTATCCAGATACAGGACTCCCTCTCATAGGTTGGGCATTGAACTAGCGGAGGTTAGCTTTTGCATAGGTTGAACACATCAACCTTGAAATTTGGAATATCTTTAGCTCACAAGCATATTTTAATTACGTTGAGTTTGAAACTTTCTATTAGACACATATTCAATTATAACCAAAAGATTTAAGTATTTAATGGGCCTAATTAGCTCAATTAAAATAAGCACTTTTTTTGACTCATAAATAATGCAAAAGCACATGATTTTCAAGGATGTGTGCATGCCAAGAATGGGTTATAAACCGAATGATTTCAAATTTAAAGTATTAGGGTCAACTATGTAAGGTCTTTTCTGTAGAGCCCATCTTTGTGAATTTATGACTATAAATGGCTTCCTATGTCAAAAGTAAGTCTCAATGTACTATCTATATGAGATCAGATTATTGGGACTTGACGCCTCGAATTCGATTTACAGAAGAAAAAACCCAAGACAGAGAAGTCCGCAAGAGAAACCACGACGCGGCGGAGGCCCGGAGATCGGTGGCCTATGGGACATGCGGGCGTGCACGGGGCCTGCAGGCACATGCAGGCCTATGGGACATGGGGGCATGCGTGGCCCAATGCGAGCGCATGGGCGCACAGCCTAGGTGGGCACACGGCTCAGTGCAGGTGCCCGAGTGCATGCGCACGGCCCAAGCGGGAATTCTTGTCATGGTCCATGGTGGACCGCGGGATGTTGGCATGGTCCACCATCCTCCATGGACCAACCCAGTCTACTACCCAAAAATCATGGCTCATAGTGTGATCCGACGGTTGAGGTGTGATCTGAGCAATATTTTGCACGATCTAAAGGCCAGAGATGCGAAAGGTCAAAATCCAATGGTCAAAAAAGGTTGTTTAGTCCTTCTGAAGGTGGGATTTCGACATAGGCTCGGTTTTATGCTTATGAAAGGCCCTAATGGCCCGTGAAGCAGGGAGTAGGCATCATGTAGCAGTAGTAGAGGTCTCAGGTGGTGGCTGAGACTATTAGAAAGCATCCAAGGGTTTCAAAAGACCCTGGTTCGGCAGGCTTGAGTCTCCTTGAGGTTTTCTGTGAGAGCTTTTATAAGGGGTGAGAGGTAAGAGTTTCTTATTGAAAGAGAGAGATTTATGAGAGTTGAAAGTGTGTGATCTTTTTTTGTAATTATTTTCTTTCTTAGTGAAGCCTTTACATACCCCATGGAGGTAGACCTTGATCAAATCCACATATTTGATTATGTCTCTTTTATTTCTTCTTTCTTTCTGCTACAATAATTGATACCAGATCTTTAACTAGTGGTATCAGAGCCAGATGGTACCAGAGTACAGGTTATGATAGTATTGATCAAGATCAAAGAAGATGAAAAAGTCAGGCTCAATCAAAATAAAAATCAATCGGTATGATGGGAAGAACAATTTTTTCCTATGACAAGCGAGGGTGAAGGACGTGCTCATCCAATAAGGGTTTATCGATGCTCTCTTATGTGAAGAGAAGCTGACTACCATGGAGGTGAAAGATTGGAGGAGGCTCCAGATGCAGACGGTGAGTATGATCCACTTGTACTTAGCGGATGATGTAGTGATCCATGTACTTGGTGAAACTTCTCCGATAGTGATGTGGATGAAGTTCGAGGAGATGTATATGGTGAAGTCATTCACTAATACTCTCTTCCTCTGGAAACAGTTTTACTAACGATGGATGAGCGAGGGACAGAACGTGTAGGAGTATCTTAACAACTTTTAGAAGATCCTTACCGATCTCCTCAGCGTTGGTGAGAATGTTGAGGACAAGATCAGAGCATTGGTCTTGCTTTCATCTCTTCCCTCTTCTTTTGAGTCTTTGATGACTGCTCTTCTTGTAGGAAAGAGCACCATCAAGATGGAAGAGGTTACTTCTGCACTACTCCAGAATGAGATTCTGAGGTGGGAGAATTGGGCTTTGAGTTCAGATGGCGACTCGGCTTTGACGATGACTGGAGTTGGTGGTGGCAAAAGATGAAGCAGTAGAGGATCGCAACATGGACGATCAAAGTTTAAGCCGAGGGATTCGAGTAAGATTAGATACTATCAGTGTGATGAGTTGAGACATCGAGTCAGAGATTGCCCACAGCTTAAAGATCGGATGAAGACTACTGTGGTGATGGCAGGTAGCGATACAAAAGACAGTGATGATGTTCTTCAGATGACTAATAAGATATATCTACTTCTTCCCCCTAATAGTTTTAGATTCTGCTTGTTCGCATTATGTATGTTGCAGAGAGAAGCTGTTTGACTCTCTAGAGAGGAGTAAGGGCACTATTCACCTATCGGATAGATCGAACTATGAGATCAAGGGCAATGAGACGGTCAACTTACAGGCACATGATGGAACAATGAAGTTGGATGAGGTCTGACACATACCCAGCTTTAGGAATGATCTAATTTCACTGAGCAGACTAGATTTAAATGGTTACAAATAGAGAGCTGATGAAGGAATCCTGAAAGTCATGCACAGTAGTAGGATTGTGACGAAGGAAAAAAGGTATGGAGGATACTCCCTCTTAGTAGGAAGCTTAGCATGAGATGGAGCTTCAGGAGCCAGTGGGAGCCCAATACGGGGTGGAGCTCTAGGAGCAAGTGGATCAGGCACAAGATGGAAGACTAGGGAGGATGATAGGTGATATCACAAGATGAAATTTCTATTTCCACAGGAGGCTATCCCGAGCAGAACTCAAGTTAGACAGATCACGGTATATGCTGGAGATAGGATCGAACGGTCTAGCTCAACTCTCATATTTACCCATCCATAAGTAGCAGATGTATGCCCCAAGGCATGGGGGTGAGCACATCCAAAAGCTCTCAGAGTTAGGTGGAGGTCGAATGTCGAGTCGAGGTGGAGATTGTTGAAATTTGGTGCCTCAAATTTGATACACAGGAGAAAAACTCAAGATGAAGATGCCCGTAGGAGAAACCATGATGTGGCAAAGACCTAGAGATGCAGCGCCCATAGACCCACAGCAAGGTGGGGCCTGCAGTGCATGCAGGTCCGCAGATGCATGCGGGCCCAGGTGCGGGCATGCGGCCCAAGCAGGCACACGACCCAATGGGGGTGCACGGGTGCACGCACACGGCCCAGGGAGGAATTTATGTCACAATCCATGGTGGACCGCGGGATGTTGGTGCGGTCCACGCATCCTCTATGGATCGGCCCGGTATACTGCCCAAAAATCATGGCTCACAGTATGATCCGATGGCAGAGGTGCGATGTAGGTGATGTTTTGCATGATTTGAAGGCCAGGGATATGAACAGTCAAGATCCAACGGTCAAAAAAGGTTGTTTAATCCTTTTGAAGGTGGGATTTCAACACAAGCTAGGTTTTATACCTATAAAAGGCTCTGATGGCCTGTGAAGCAAGAAGCAAGCATCATGTAGCAGCAACAGAGATCTTAGGTGGTGGTTGAGACTATCGAGAAGCATCCAGGGATTTCAGAAGATCCTGATTCGGCAGGCTTGAGTCTCCTTGAAATTTTTTGTGAGAGCTTTTGTATAGAGTGAGAGGTGAGAGCTTCTTATAGAAAGAGAGAGGTTTATGAGAGTTGAGAGTGTGTGATCTTTTTTTGTAATTATTTTTTTTCATAGTGAAGCTTTTGCATGCCCCTTAAAGGTAGACCTTGATCTAATCTACATATTTGATTGTCTCTTTTATTTCTTCTTTTTTTCTGCTGCAACAATTGATACCAGATCTTCAACACAAATTTTTCTCTATGAGCCTTCCAACCATATCAATTAAAATTGGACTTACTCTAGAAATTTTATAAACCTATACTTATTGCCTAAATGATCCCCAAAACATTATAGAATTAACATTCCAATTGAATTAGTCTTTCTGACAAGGTTTAAAGATGAAATTCAAACTTAGCACTTTGAGACTATCTTGCAATGTTAGAATTATTCCTTAAATTTTAATTTTGAGAAATGATTGGAACAATTGTTGGCTTTGATCCCTAGAACCTATCCCACCTTCTAGATATGACTGGCTTAGTCCTTCAAGTTCAAAATTATGCAGTTGGATTTAGAGCTCTAAGTGCAATCAAATGAATGTGGACTTAGCCCTCCAAGTTCATCATATGCAAGTAGGGTTAGCTCTCTAATCCTTATTCATGCAAACATCGAGTTTAGTCTTCAACCGAAACAAAATCAACCTCCAAATTGTTAAATTGGGAACTTAAATTTTAGAACAAAGTCAATTTCCACATAATAAACTAGACAAATTCAAATAAAAAGAAAAGTTGACCTCTATATATCAAAACAGACAAACTCAAACTTAAAGAAAAATAGATCATTATAATTGAACTAGGCAAATCAAGTCTAAAATGAATTATTTTCAAAAACAGCATTTGTCCTCTGACTTTATTTGAAAGTAAAGCTCAAATACAAATGATGTAAATAACCATCATTTGTATAAATGTTTCTAATTTATTTTTCATAAAATGATGTCCACTGACTTTATTTGAAAGTAAAGTTTCAAATAACAGTTATCATATGTTTACTAATTGATAGCACTAGGGGAATGCTCCTAGTTAAACAATAAAAACAAATTGATATAAACATGAATTAGGTCAATTACATAAACAATAGCAACTTTAGTTTTCATTTGAAAGCAGAGCCACAATCAATAATTTATATTAATATCATTTAATGTGCTTTAGTCATATGGAAATTAAATAAAGCAATGTGAAACACTTTTTGACCAATTTGGCAACAAACAACATATATACATATAATAACGGGAAGAATTATGATCTATTACCACCTTATCATAGCTACAATAATGTATTTATAACATAGATCACTTCAACATAGTTATCCATTTTGGCCAAACTTGGCCAATAGACATGAAACGTAATATATAGAAATTTATTACTTGCAACACCCAAGTACTTAATTGATAAAAAACAATATATAATCTTTATGAAAACGTACTGATCCTTGCTCTATAAGGTTAATCAACATAGATTTGTGAGAAAAATAGTCCTTGTTTCATGAAAGACAGAATTAAAACAAATAAGATATAGATATAACAAGCAGCTTGTGACTAGATCCTTGCTAATTCATTTGTCGTTCTATTTTCTTATTGGAGGTGTAAGTCTTTGGGAACCTCGTATAGTTCTCTCTGAGCATTAATCTTGACACTTGTATAGCCTTGGGAGAGGTTTGATATCTTAGGACCTAAGAGGGATTTATGAGTTTAAGGTGATGTGGCCTATCTCTATTTTTAATCAAGCCAATCAATCACACCGTTTGTATCTTTAAGGTTAGCTTCCATAGCCCTCCATTTTATTTTTACTATTTTACAATCTTAATGAAATGATGCTAACACTTTGTCATGTGTTCCCCAAGAAATAAATTAGATACAAAATACTATACATCATTAATTAAAGGTCCCTAGGGAAAATCTTCATTACAAAACAACCCAAAGATAGATAAAACAGAATTATGGAAAACTAAAAGTTTCACAAAATCCTAATGGTTTTGACTACCTTAGTGGGCACAGATCGAAATGAAAATCCGATATTTGCGTAATTGATGGTAGATCTTTATGAAGCCATGTCCCTCAAAACCAAACTTAGAATTGACCTAATCTACAACCATAGCCCTCTTCATAATCCTCCTTTCCATACCAAGATGGTAGGTGATGATGGAATGTGCTATGACCACTCGTTGCTGACCATTGTTATTAGGCCATGGCCCACCACCAACTACTCAACCATCCATTTTCAAAAAACTAGATGGTTGGTGGTGATTGCTTGATCTTTTTTAAAAAAAATGTAAATCTTGCATTTTGATCCTATTATGGCATTGATCTCATGGCAAGGATTAATTTCAAGAATTAGAACTCCAAATCAAATCAAAGCAAAGAAACTCAAAGAATCCTTAGAATCAAATATTTAATCAAGGTAGGAAGGAAAGGTTTGGGGCCATCAAGCTATGAGGGTCTATATAATGGAAAAGAAACATAATATTTTGTTAGGGTATCAATTAATAGCAGAAACAAAGAACAAAACTAAAAGAGATATAATTTTATCTCCAGTTGTAACTAGATAGGCAAGAAGAGAATAAACTAGATGAGAAAGGGTGATGACATTTGAAATAATTGATAAAATCTTGAATTTCTTTTCAAATAATATCCAATCATGCAAAGGATCAATTTCATTTACACATGTACACTAAGATAGTTTATGAAGATGCATAGAACAATGAGAATATGAACAAATTCCTAAGAACAACCAATTTTTCTTTGAAGATGTTGAATTTGCTCCAAACATCCTTTTTGATCAATAACAAACTTGATTTGTGTTAGGATTTTGCAACTATGAAGAAAAGGAATCTATTTAATTTTGTTTCATGCTCATAAACACATTCGATTTTCATGCCACATAAGAGCACAATTGTATATATCTAACAACAATTTCAATTAGAATTAAGGTATTATGTGTAGGAGAAAGGGAAGGATCAATGTGACTTCGATATTACATGGTACCATAACTATATATACCAAGATTCTTCCTTGAGGTGTATTAGATAAAAAGACTAACAAAGAACTCATACCTAAGGATCACTAATCCTTCCAAGAGATGTTCTCCTTGCTACTAAGAATGATTCACCTTTCTATCTAATAATAAATTTACTTCAAGTCAAGATGTTACAACTTATAAAAAAAAAGGCTCAATCAAATTTAGGTACCATGTGATAGCATAATTATAACAAGATCTTTAATGGACATGTATAAGATAGAGAGAACAGGGAACAAAGCATACCTGAGGATGCAATAATTTTTGAAGATGATGAAACTACTGTTAAAGATAGTTCCCCTATCTATTTAATAATAATTTGATTAGGGTTAGGGTTTATAAACTTAAGGAACAGGAGGGATCAATGCAAATATGATACTGAGAGAAAGTGCAATACATATACCATGATCTTTCATGAAGATGTATTGGACAAAGGGAATAGCAAACAAATCATACCTAAGGATAGCCAATTCTTTTCAAAGATGTTCAATCTACTACTAATGATGGTTCCTTTTTCTGTCTAACAACAAATTTGATTAGGGTTAGACTTTTCTAATTTGGAGAAAAAGGAGAATAATCTGACTCTACTACCACATGCAAGTATAGATCTTCCATGTGGATACATAGGAGAAAGAGAATAAGGAACCAATCATATCTAAGGATAAAGTTTTACATCCTAGTGAGATGGGAGACGTCCCAGTCATTCCATGTATTGCTTTCTTTGCGGCCTTATCCATCTTTGCTCTCTTAGTGCCTCTTCAGTTGCTATCCTTATATCTTCCATTGGTTAGAAATAATTATTGTACCTTGAAAATGAGATTGCTGTAGATCTACATATATGAGGTGAATCATATTCTTAAGATAGTGTTCTCACACACCTCGATTCAAGCAAGCTCTTTATAATATTCAAATATTATCTTAGGTGGTTTATTTCTTTTATAATCTTGATTGAAAATAATAATAACAATAATATAGTAATTTCTCAATAAGAATTATTTCGAAGAACTTGATTTATGATTATACTAGATGTTGCTGTCGAGGAGCTAATCTGGCTTAGGCCACCGAGCTGGAGTCAGAGAGAGGGAATGCGATTGGCACCTAGTTCTTGATCGATCCTATGAGTCGGATCTTGTAAAACCATCAAAGATAGAAAAGTCCTTGCACTAGTGGGTTCCCCAATGATAGACCATCTGATGCATAAGTTAGTCTCTTACGGAAGCAAACAAGATGTTTGAGCTCTCAAAAAGAATCTAGTAGTGATGTGGAGTCAAGTATGAGGTGAGGTGGAGTTGAGATGGAGAGATAGAGTATGGAGGTCCGATGGATGCCATGCGGAGCACGATGTGTTCCAATAGAGTCAGAGCTACTCAGAGTTTTATGGAAGAGATGGATCTAGTTTGTGTGGAATCTATTTCAAGAAGAAGGCATGTGAAGTAAGTCTTCACTTATTTGGAGGGTCTCGAGGAGTTTGGATTTTATAGATGAAAGTGGATACCTGTTGTCTGAGAGAATGCATGCCATTTTTCTCCTTTGAGGACCGCAAAGGTGTGCTCAAGTTATTAGAGAATAATGACTTACACATTCTGGAGTTTGTTGAGATTATAGATCTCATTGAGTGGAGGAGTGGCATAGATTACACAGCCATTTGTCGTCTAACAAGTAGAAGACTCTGAAACACCTTTAGCACAGTCATGGAAGTCCAAGTGGCAATAGCTTGGTGTTGCACTAGCACTCCTCAATTGGGACATGCATAAGGTTGCTATTGGGTCGCCAACACCATGGATGATGGGACATTCTAGATGTATTAGTTGCCCCCCACTCTCGAGGCCAAGGCATCTTTTGACTCAGATGAAGGGAGCAGAGGATGCTCTCTAGGTTTACTATAGTATAGGCGGTCAAAGCTTTGGGTGGACCTTTCGTTCTTCGAGGTTGATGTGGGTTGGATTTTCTTTGGGCGAGGCCATATCAGAAAATGCCTTGCTATGGACTTTCTTTGGGCGAGATTGATCTAAAGAGTCGATTGGATGCGTGCATTTATAGAGGGCATGTATTTGCCTCCTTTTCTTGAGGAGGTATCACAGTGTAAAAATTCTCGATGAAGTGATAAGATGTTTCAGTGGCATTAATTCAGATGGCATTTTGGTATCCAGCGACATATTGACATGTGCAAGTTGATCAGATCACTCGCTTGAACCATCTTTATCACCATGCCATCCTATAAAAGGGAGTGAAGAAGCAAGTGTTGCTCGCTTGTCCTTTGCTTACGGAGTTAGGGTTAAGTGCCATGGTCATCATCATCTTCATTTCCTCCCTTCATCTTGTTGGTCAGTTTCATTGTCCTTCTTTGTCTTCTTTATTTCTTTTTGATCAGCGTTCATCTCATGGCTTCTCCTCTTGGAAAGTCATTAGAGTAGGGGCCCATTAATTTGGAGTCCCGTGCCTCGTTTCTGAGGGTTCTGCCATGAAGGCACCTATGCTCATCAGACTCCCAATATCGTGAAGATGTTTTTAAGGGACAATGACCTCAAGTGAATCCAGAGGGAATATGGAATTTTAAAAAATATATTCTTGGAAGTGTCCAACCTTTCGGGCGAGGTCATATCCTACCAAGGGATCCGGGTAGCCATATATGAGGAGGCTTTGAGAGTCGGCCTTAGGCTCCCACTTCCAGAGGTCTTCATTAAGCTACAAGAGATGGATTGGCTCTGTCCTACCCAACTCATCCCCAATGCTTGGCGGATGATAGTTGGGGTTTTTTTTTGCTTTTGCGCCGAGGGATACCTCTTTGTGTGAAGATGTTTTGGGCACTCTTCCTGATGAAGGCACACCCTCAGAGCAAAGGCTGGTAGTATGCTTCTCCTCGGAAGGATGTTGTCAATTTTTCCTTCAGCCTTTCCTCTATTCATGATTAGAAGAGTCAATTTTTTTCGTGTCATCCTCGTCCCATGGAGATTTCCAACTGAGTGGGGCACACAGATGAAATCCACACTGCTGGATCTTCTAGAGTTGATAGAGTTGGAGAAGGCAGTAGTAAAGGAGTTGAAATGTCTCAAAGTGCCACCATACTCCAAGCTCCTTCATGGGGATCTTCTGAAGAGGTTGTATTCCAAGGATCCTACTCCGATGGATAAGTTCTAGCATTTGTTCTTTTTTTTTTTTGTTGAACTGTAGGATAAGGCATGCTAACTTTTCTATGCTCACGCAAGTTTAGCATTTTTCAAGGAGGAACTAGCAAGCATCGGCCCTCTCACAAAGAAAAACAAAAAAGATAAGAAAAGGATGAGGCTTGTCTTATCTCTTTCGTTCAAGGCTGCCATGGTCGAGACCATGACCACTTTGGCTGAGGTTACAAACCTGAGGCTATTGAATTGATGATAGTTGGACCCAAAGCAATCGAGGCTGCAGAGCAGCAAAAGAAAAAGCAGTCGAAGAGGAAGCATGTGGTCCCTACATCCAAGGTCATCATGACTATTGCAACCTATGTGGCTCCCATTGGGGGTGGCCTAGAAGTGTATGCTCTGGCTCTTCTGATCATCCCACAGCCTTCTACCAATGGTTTGGTGCTAGTTGCTGAAGTCTACGTGAGGTTGCTGGCTAAGTTGGTGCCTTCTTCCAATGGGAAGAGGTTGTTGGCACAGTCCCTTGGGGATGGTCTCATCAATGTATGAGTTTTGACCTTAGTTTTTCTTAGCTTGTCTTTCTCTGACTTGCTAATGATTCGCAAGGAGCTTTTGTGATGTGGGACTTATTTCTGCAAGTCCAACACCTAGAAGAGGAGGCTTGTCAATCTCGCCAGCATCTTTTGATGGCCTAGGAGGGACAAAGCAAAGCTGAGGAGGAACTATATTCTTTCTCAGCATAAGTGGAGGAACGGTTGGTGTGGAGAAGTCTTGGGTGGATGCTATCGAAATTGCTATGAGGGAAGTCAAGACTTCTCTAGAGGAGGTCAAGAACTCTCGCAAGATAAGGATTGCTCAGCTCCAAAAGAGTGAAGCTGAGATTGTACACTTGCGGGATCAGTTGGCGAAGACAGAAAGGACCATGTGCCAGGCTAAATAATTTACACTAGCAGATAAGTCTTATAGAGGATGCTATAGAGGGTGAGCGAGGCCTTTTGCGATGAGCTACTAGCATCATGTTGGGAGGCCTTCCTACAAGGTTCAACCGGTGTAAGGGGAAGCGACGAGAGCTTTTTCCCAAGATCGACCTTGGGTTAGTGTCGGCATTGCCTCATCTTCTTCAAGCAATAGTTCAGCTGATGCTGGAGGAGATGAAAATGTAGAAGGTGATGCTGAATCGCATCCCCAATGAACTTTTTTTTTTGTTTTTGTAACTTAGAAAGAAAGTTTTGTAATTTAGGAGAAGCCATTAGGAATGAATAATTTTTTTGGAATTTTAACTTGTTTCTTTTCTCTTGATGTGTGCATGTCTTCATTCTTATGTCTCTTGGGCTTGGACAGAGATTAGTTCACCGAAAAGGAACTATCGGCTGGCCTTCCAAGCGTGAAGAGAAGCAAGACCAGTCACATTAAGCTGAACCAAGGGATATAAGGGTGAGGTCCTACCATGCCTGGCACTCCTGATGGGATTCCTCTAACCAAGCCTTCTCTAGGCACAGTCGGGAATGAGCAAATTGGAGGAGAACTCAGTGTTCAGCCTGTCGGGGCTATTGAACCAAGCCGAATGGAGGTTGCCTCGAACACTGACTTGAATCGAAGAGTAGGAGAATGGAGTGCAACTACCCCTAGGGTTTTCGATGAGGTACCCCAACTGAACCTTTTCAAGGGTGGTCAAGGATGAGCTGATGGTTCAAGACAGAAGCTGGTGGCCCACCTACCGAGGCTGTCGAGCCAAACTTACTGATGATCATAAGAAGTCTGCTCAAAATAAAGCTGCTTTTGGATGTGTTCAGGATTGAACATGTTGATATGGAAGTCTGAGCTGGGCATCCAAGTGACCGATTGAGTCAGAGCTGGATGCACCCAATCTCAGGATGACTCCACTGGGTGCGAGGGAGTCTGCAAGCCAAGGAGTCATATTGAGGTCGATGTCTGCTGCCATCATCGGAGTTATGGATGTAGTTGGGGGAGCATTTCACACTACTAATGTTAAAATTAAAGGTCAGCCTATATAGGTGACTTTAGTGATTGTGGTGAACTTGATGGATGTAGAAGAGGTTGCAGAAAGAGCAGTTACTATGGTGGCCAGGATTGGAGAAGCAGTGGCCAGTCCTTCCTAAGATTCTGGTAGGGTGTCACATTCTTGCTCCCCGATCGAGCTTCCTTTCCTCACCCCTTCCAAGCTGACGCTTCCTCCTCCAACTTCTGGGCAAGCGAGTAGGGAGGAGGAAATGGTGATCTTCAAGTATCGTCGATCTTGAAAGATAACCAAGAACTTGATACCTCTCTAGGATGAAGAGTTTCTTGTCAGTATGACTGATGAGGAGGCATTTCTGAGTGCTTATCATAGTACTGTGATGGTAAGTTCAACCATCTTTGCTTGATGCCTACTTTTTATGCTTTTGGATTGACTAATCAGCCAACCTTTTAGGCATGCTTTGAAATTCAAGCATTAGAAGCTTGACTGGTGACTTCACTTACTCAAGTGAAGGTAGTTGAGAGATGGGCATTGGAGGCTAAGCATCGAAAAGAGATCGCCAAACATGGCCAAGACCAGATGGAGATGGAGCAAAGCACCACTAAGAAAGCCTGAGAGAGTCTCCAAAGGCAACTCAATAGTTCCTTTATTAGGAATGAGAACTTAAAGAGATCTTGGAGGCTACTCAATGGGAAATTGAAGAGCTAAAGAAGAAAGATCTTCGATCATTGGAGATGCTTCGTCTTGCTTTCCTTGAACAAGAGGTCTAGGTCGATGCATGTGAGAGGTCTTTAGAGACCCCTCATCCAACTTTCTATGAATGAGGGACACAGGCCAACATGCAAGAGAAGTTATTAGAGACTCCTCGTGTAGGATCGCACGGGGGTTTCATGCATGCATTTTAAAATTTTCAGCGAAAGAATATTAGATTAAACTATTTAATCTATAAATTTATGCATAAGATCTGATCTTAAAATTCTTACAAATAGATTTATAATATAAATTTATATACATAAAAATCTGAATCTAATATTACAAGTGTTTGAACAAGAACAACAATTAGTGATAGATCTAATCTACTACTTCTAGGGTTTCAAACCCAATACCTGAGCGTGGATAGTCGATCTCTATAATTGAGAACATAGATCTGAAAGTTCTCTCTAGTTGCTCATAGTCACACAAACATCCGACCTCTACGGATGGTCCACATGAAGTCCTCGGACTGATCAACCTTCCGTGGGAGTGCTAGCTTGCGCAGTCGGCTTTTGATAGCAAATCTAATTTGATCTCTTCCTTTGATCATCTTGAATCTTTTCGATGTCGAATATGGATCTAAGAGAATACTAGATGGTAGAGAAAAATCTGATGAAGACTCTTTTCTCTTTGATTTTTCTCTCACTCAAAATCTTAAAATAGTTCTAGGTCGCTCACCCGAGAGGAGATCGGTCTCCTCTTTTGTTCATGCCAAGGAAGAAGGAAACCCACCCAAATCTCATGCCCCAAAGATATATTTTCAACCCTATTTCTCTCTGATATCTCACAATGAAAAGCTCTCTTAGTTTGGCACACAAAATTGTGGCCTTTTTATGATTGTCGCACAAACAAGATAAGACAGGATAAGAGCTGGAATTTGTTGCAATTCAAATCATTTTAAATTTCAATTTGACTCCAATATTTTCTCACCCTTATCTGACTTAAAGAGAGACTTACCAGAGAAAATTAGACATGAGAAACTATAAGAAAGACTTCCTTTTCTTGCACACAATGAGCCCCTTCAAAAATAGCCAACATGTGGAAGGATATGGATAAGGTTTTAAGTTGAAATTCAAACCATTTTGAATTCAAATCAAAACCAATCAATTTCTATCCTTAATGGGCAACAAAGAAGATAATTTTTTAGTTTTCTCATGTACAAACTAATTTTGTATGATGAGAAAAGATGTGAGATAATTTTGGATGGTGCAGGAGAGAGAGTCCCACTTATTTGAGACTCTAGGGTTTAACCAATTGAATTTCTTTCAAACCTAATCCAATTAGATCCAAATAAAATATGATGAACCTAATCTAATTAGACTCCTATAATTTTAATTAAATTTGATCAAATCAATAAATTAATTGAGCCATTAATTCGATCAAATCAGGATCATTTCTTCCTTACTGATTACATCATCTCATAACCTAATCAGACTTCACCTGATTGAATCCAATTCAATCAAACTTGATCCAGACTTTAATGCTTAATCAAATTGAGCTAATTAGTGATCTAATCACTAATTACTTCTCTATTAATGATAGACTCCAAGTCTAGTGAGACTCTTCTCTAGAGTCCCCGTCTAGTGGGACTCTCCAGCAGAGTCTCCATCCAGTGGGACTCTTCTGATTAGCCATGTGATCGGAGAGAAATTTTTAATGTGTGTCACCCCATAGATTCAAACCTAAGCCGGTAGCACAAGAACTGATTTCTGTACCAATCGGAGTAACCATCTAGCAATGGTGATTGACATCCAGATAGGTCGAATGTATGCAAAATAACACTCAAGAACCTATTTGGATATAGTTACCATATAATTCATCCCTTTGATCCTTGATGCTAGGATGACTTAGAGTTTAAACTGTTAACTCTTAATAGTACATCCATTATGTGTCTCAACCTAATAAATCCTGTGACTCCTCACAAAGATTGCCCTGGTCAAGGTCTTACTAAATTGAAACATAAAGCATTCTCTCCAATCTCTTGGAGTGGTCAAGTCCATCTTGACTCACGTACCGACTTCACAAATACTTGACTATGCCCAAAAACCTTTCGATCTTGAATTAAAAATCTAGATAGTCCGACACCAAAGTACAATGAGTTGCTTGCAAGTCACCGAGGTGATCTCAGGTCGGAGGGACACTTATACACATATCCCTTCGGGAGTGACTCTTGACAGCAGAGTGCTCTGAAGTTGGTCATGTTCAGTGAAATATACTCCTACATTTCACCTGTATGCCATACCAGCATCTCCACACTCCTTAGTTAAGAGAACAACCAACGATATATGGCACACAATGACCTTCACTTGATATGTCTATCATCCTAGTAATAGCATATCATTTGGTCGCGAACTCATTTAAGGACTAAACGATAAATCCTCCTTTATCATTTAAAATAATTTTAAGAACTTTCATCATAACACAGACATTCGATATAGAAGATGTACAAGCTTATGATAAAAAATTATCAAATATATATTTTATTAATTAATTTATATATAATTATATCAAATAGTACAACCGTCAACAGGCTGACGATTAGCTTTGAGACATATTTTCCAACAACTCTCACTTATACTAAAGCCAATAAGTATAGTATCATATATCCATCTTTATTTTATGATCTTCGAACTCCTTTATCGTAAGGGCTTTAGTTAATGGGCGGTCAGGTTCTCTTTTTCATCAATCTTTGGAAGGTCGATGTCACCTCGATCCATAATTTTTCGGATCAGGTGGTAGCGATGCAGAATGTGCTTGATCCACTAATGTGACTTCGATTCTTTCACTTGAGCAATGACGCCAGTGCTGTCACAGTACAAGAAGATGGGGCTATCAAAGGAGGGTGCCACTCCAAGCTCATTGATAAATTTTTGCAACCACACAGCTTTCTTTGCAGCATCGGATGCTGTGATATATTCTACCTCACAAGTAGAGTCGACCACAATGTGCTGCTTAGAACTTGATACATGGTATATTTTTATATTTATTGTAGATATTTTTGATAATTTATGGTGCTAACATCTTCTTAAAAATCTTAATTTCATGAATTTATTAAATTTTCTTAAAAAATAAGTGATTTTAAAAAAAATATAAAATTAGATATATTTATAAAAAAATAGATATTAATTTAATTGAGTAATTTAAGTACCAAAATGATCAAAAATTTTTAAAGAATTTAATGTATATATTTTTTTATTTTTCAGGCAAAAAATTAGAGCAAAAATAGAGCTAAAATATCTTAAAAAAATAAAAAATATTTTCTTCGGTGCATGATGGATCGGTCGGTCAGTCCACAGAGCCAAGGTACGGTCCACAGAAAACTTCACGTGATCCACAGGTGCGGCTCACAGTAAGAGAAGGGTTTTTACGCAATCCGACGGTCCAGAAGCGATCCATCAAGTGATCGGACGGTTGAGAATGCTCCCGACTGTGATCGAATGGCCAGAACTTCATCAGAATCTAGATCCAATGGCTGACATTTGATCCAACTTTGATAAAGATTAAAACTATGAATTTTGGATAGATCTGGATGGTTCAAGCTCCATCCGACGGCTAGAAATATTCTTAAGAGGATTAATATGATTTCTAAAGATTTTAGGACTCCTTTTCCTACCAAAAAATTATGAAAATTTCATCTATAAATAGGAGGTCCAGGAATAAGCTTTAAGAGCAAAAAAATTAAGTATAAAGTATAAAAAAAATAAAAAAAATTAAATAGCTTTAGAGATCCAAGAAAAAGAAGGAGAGAAGTCGGTTCGCTCTACGGAGTACGACGGAAGATGGAGAGATTATTAACCATCTTTTCGATGAGGCTTGACTGATCAACTTCATATCTTTATTATAGTTTTATTTTTATTTTATTTTATTATTTCTTTTAAATTTTTTGTACTTAAATTTTAATTTTAATTAATGTAAAAAAATTTTCTGCACTTTAAATTTCTGTCTTTTATTTTTTGCACGTAGATGCTAGGATCTAATTAGTAGATCTTAGTACCAATTTATTTTTATACTTTTTAAATTTTTATTATTTATTTTTATTGCAAGTAGATGCTAGGATCTAGTTAGTAGATCTTTGTACCCAATTTATTTTTCATACTTTTAATTTTTATTTTTTAACTTAAATTATTTTCTCCAAAATTTTATTTTTTTTATAAAATCAAAGATTTTAAATTAAAATCTTATCTTCTCTGTAGATTTGACCTGACTCACTACTTTCTATATATTTTTAATTTCTATTGAAGTCAGAATTTGATTAATAATCATGATGTCCTAACAACAGCATCGCGATCGTATCAAATTTTTGGTGTCGTTGTTGGAGAAGGCACCAATTTTAATATTTGATTTTTTTGATTTTCTTATGACTATTGCTTACTAACTTTTTTTATCTTTTTATAAAAAAAAATTCAAAAATTTAAAAAAAAATAGAAAGCTTCCAAGTTGGTGAGATCAATCCTAACCCTAGTCTTAACTATTTTTTTTAGTATTAATTATTATTTTTTTAATTAACCTAAAATTCATCCATATAAACCTAATAAAAATTACATGACAAGAGTAGAAACTTAGTTTTTAGGAGCATTCATCATTGTAGATTTATTTTTGATGATCGCTGGAGATAAGGTAAGCTTTCAAGTTTTATTAGTTTCATGCATCTAATTTAGTTGCATAGAATCCCTTGTTTGAAATTGGTTGTGCATATTAATCTCAAATCAATTTAAGGGCAACACCCATAACAAGATAAGGTGGAGATTTCATCACTCTCCCTTGGCCTAAAAACAACCAACCAACATCCCACATTAACCCTAGCCCAACTAAAATCAAGTAGACATTGGCTCCTAGTATTAATCGAGTTCAGTTCTGAGTATTGTAGTCAAGTCAAGTGCAAAGTAAGTCCGGACTCACTCCTGAAACTGGTGTCTAAGGCTAGAGGTTATAAAGGCTCAGCCTAAGTGGATTTGTGGTTATTTAATTGGTTCTATTAGCTTACCTGACCAATTCAATTGGTGTCTAAGGCAAGCAACGGGGAGACCCTCACGATCCCACCTCTTACCTGGCTAGTTGAAGGAAGTAAGAATAAACCCAATTTGTATTTAAGCTAAGCTACTCTATATCGAACTGTTAGGTCTAAGAAACCTATAGGTGTCTAGATTTAATTGTTTGCTAACTTGATTATAATTAACACTAAACCACAACTAATTCTTCCCACCTTACGTATCTAGGTCTAGGGCTCTTTCTTTCTTCTCTCTCCTTTTTCTCTTAAAAAAAAATAAAACAAAAATAAACAAAACAAAAACAAAAGTTGAATCATACATTAGGATTTGCACTGGTATATGCAAGGTAGAAGATCTCTCTATCTTGATCTAGTTGAACCCAATCCTGAGATTGAACGGTTGATTCATATTAAATCTGAAAATCAGATGGCTGAAGATCCTAGAGAACCACCTAGGCAGATGAGGAAATATTTTATTCCTTCTACTTATAACCCATCAACTTGTATTCACTTACTTGATATCCCTGCAAGCCACTATGAGATCAAGTTGACCACAATCCAGATGCTCCCATCTTTCTATGGAAATACTAATGAAGATCCTTACAAGCATCTGGATGAGTTCTTAAAAATTTGTTCTACGATGAAAATTCAAAATTTTACTGATGATGCACTTAGATAGACCTTATTCCCCTTCTCACTTAAAGACAAAGCCAAGTACTGGCTTGGCACAATAGGGAGACCAATCTAAACTTGGACTGAAATGCAGCATGAGTTTCTTAAGAAATTCTATCACATAGGTCGAACCAACACCATGAGGCGAGCCATCACTAGATTTGCTCAACTTCCAGGAGAATAAATTCATGAATCATGGGAGAGACTTAAAAAACTTCTAAGAAAATGCCCACACCATGGTCTATCTAAGTGGCAAATTGTTCAAGCTTTTTATGAGGGTTTAGGTGACCAAACAGACAGATGGTAGATGCATCTTATGGGGGTGCATTCACGAGTAAAAGTGAGGATGAAGCCTACACTTTATTTGAAACTTTGAGTGAAAATTGAATCAATCATGCTTCATTATCCTCCTACGAAAGATCAATCCCTCACCAAAAGTGGGCATAAATTTTTGAGATCAGGCAAATAGACTCTAGTCCTAAGGCCGATCTGAACCTAATAGCCCAAAGATTAGATAAAGTCGACCTTCTTGCTCAAAAATTTGATCAGTTCCTAGCATTAGGTCAACAATCTCCTGCATAATACATACCACCACCTAATTATCAGGAGATTTGTTCTATCTGTGCTAGCCCGACCCATCATGTGAGCGAATGTTCCATGGCTGCATAGTTTCCACCTTTCATTCAAGAACAAGTTCAAGCTGTCCAAAGTTACTTCAAACTTGTCAATGATCCATTCTCTAACACATATAATTCAGGCTGGAGGAACCATCCTAATTTTTTTTAGAGATCCCAATAACTCAGGCTCAGACCCAAATTTTTTCTGTGCAGAACTTTCAGAATATGCCCCAATACTAAAATTATGCCTATAATAGTGGTCAGCCTAGTCAGCTTACTCAACCATCCTATTACAATCAGCCATCATACCCACCTCCTCAACAGACCAATCTAGCCAACGATAGATTTACCTAACTTCAACAAATGATCATGATCCAACAGCAATCTCTCGCTAGGCTAGAAGCACAATAAGTCAATTAGCTGAATCTTCTATGAGGAGAGAACTAGATCAATTGCCAAATGAACCAATATTGAATTTTAAAAATGACCCACCCATCCATCAATCATCTGGACCTAGTCATCAATCCAATGTCCCACCTAAGAATTCTCAATTTGAAAGTGACAATGCAATTTCTGAGCTTAAAAGTGATAGGATTCTTAAGGACCCATACCAAGATCAGGTAAGAGAAGCTAGTACTGATGCTAGCCCAAATAAAAATTTGAAAGAAGAGATTAGAACTGAGACTAACCCGATAGAAGAACCAGAGCCAGAAATTGCTACTGATCTAAACAGAAAAGATAAAGAAAAGAAGAAAGCAGATGAGTTATCCGAGATATATAGACCAAAAGTCTCATTTTCTTCAGCCTTAGAAGTCAGTTCTTCCACTTTAGAATTACCATCTCCTTCAGAATTAAATTATCTTGATCACACTTAAGAATACATGTTTAAAATCAAAAGATATCCTTCCAGTGCCTATTTCTTCAAACTTAATTCCTAACCTAAAAACTCAATTCATGAGCATTTTAGAAGAACAAATAGGAGAAATTCTTAATAAACAAGGGTCTATGAATGTGTTTGTGAACTATCTTTCTAAAATTAAGAATGGAGATGTGAACTACTTTTTAAAGATTGATAATAAAATATTAAAATTTATTATAGACCATCTTCCTGAGATTGGCAATCCAAAATCATTGGAATTTGTCAATCAATATTCAACATGGGATAGGTGAGAGAATCAGCATGATCTGGCTGAAGACAGTAAACTTAGCGCTTCCTGGGAGGCAATCCAATTTTTAATTTTTAGTTTTATATTTTTTTCTATCTTTTGTTGTTGCTCCTAGATTGATTTTGATGATTACAAAGCAGATTGAAGGGATACAAATATTTTTATTTGAAAAAGTCTTTATGCTCTTCAGGGGCAAAATCATAATTTTACTAAAATCCTGATTTGATAGTATCATTTGGTAGAACAAATGATTTGTAATCTATTGGTGAAAATTTCATTATTTTTGGACTTATATTTTTGAAGTTATGAATGTTTGAAGTGCATGAGTCGACTCATGAGTCAACTCATGGCACAATGAGCTGCTTGGCATGCTAAAATTTCTCTTGGCACACTGATTTTCTGGCTTGGCATGACCTGTGAGTCGACTCATGAGTCGACCCACAAGGCATGAGTCGACTCATGAGTCGACCTCTGCTGGTTTGGGCCAAAAAATCCAGAAACCAACATTTCTGGCTGTTGCAACAGAAGTCGACTCATGAGTCAACTCCTGAAGCATGAGTCGACTCATGAGTCGACCCCTGCGATGGAAATTATCCGCAACGGCTAGTTTTTTGCCCATTTTAGTTACCTTTAATGCTCCCTTAAAATGCTCTAACGGCTCTTTTTCTGCCTAAAATATTTTTCCTTGTTTCTTAAAGCTATAAAAAGTTTCAAAAGGTGAAAAACAAAAAAGGGATCCACAATATACATGAGAGATACAAGAGATCTACAATATACACAAAAGACATTCGAGAGATTTTGAAAGAGAAAAGCAAGAGCGTTCAAAAGGGCATTCAAGAGCATTCAAAGAGAGGGTTTTTCAAGCCAACTTTTCAACCTTGATCAAGAGCTCTTTCAAAGCCTTCAAGAAATCTTCAATCAAAGATCACTTTCTCCTCAAGTGTTCATTCAACTCTTCATCCACCTTGAGAAAATCCAAAAAGGGGCTTCTTCATTTGAGTAAAGTGTATTTAATATTTTATTCGCTCATTTAAGGAGCTATTCTTGTACTTATTTGTGCTCTAAACTGTCTTACTCTTTGTGAGTAATTGTTCTTGTTTTTGGAGGGTTTCCAAAACAAGGGAAGGTTGATCCGAACCTGAAATCGGAGTATTTTGGGTTGGCTTGTACCCAAGAAATAAGTGGACTAGCTTGGGATAGCTAGTGTCGGAGTTTCCGACGTTTGTATTCGGGTTGAATATAAGTATAGTGGATTGGAATTCCCAAGTAGGAGCTTGGGGAGTGGATGTAGGTGCAAGGTTGGCACCGAACCACTATAAATCCTTGTGTTTGTGGTGTGCTTTATTGTTTCTCTTTATTTCTTTATTATATCCTTGCATTCTTGCTTTAGGTAATTAATCTTGAACTAAAGTCCTTCTCCTCATTCATCAAGCTTTTAACAAATACTTTTCATAAGTAATTAGTTAAGCTTAAATTTTTTAAAACCCAATTCACCCCCCCTCTTGGATTGCATAGCTGGGCAACAAGTGGTATCAGAGCTCGTGCTCTAGCCCTTCTTTGATCTAACAATCAAAGAGCCAAAAATCTATGGCAACCCATGTCGGTACTTCTCTAGCCGAGGGGCAATCTACCAACCACCTCCACTTTTCAATGGGTCTAATTACACCTATTGGAAAGCTCGGATGAAGATATTCATACAAGCACTCGACTATGATATGTGGAGTATCATAGTGAACAGTCCTCACACACCCACCAAGATTATAGATGGTGAGGAGTCAACCAAACCCGAGAAAGAATGGGATGAGGTTGATAAGAAATTGGCACAATTAAATGCTAAAGCTATGAATGTTCTTTATTGTGCACTTGATGCAAATGAATTTAATCGCATTTCTACTTGTGCATCTGCTAAAGAAATATGGGATAGGTTAGAAGTAACCCATGAGGGAACAAATCAAGTAAAAGAGTCTAAAATAAACATGCTTGTGCATAAATATGAATTATTTAAAATGGAGCATGATGAGTCCATAACTGCTATGTTTACTCGTTTTACTGATATAATTAATGGTTTGAAGAGTCTTGGCAAATCTTATACTAACAGTGAGCTTGTAAGGAAGATTCTCAGGTCATTGCCAAGAACTTGGGAAGCCAAGGTGACTGCCATCCAAGAAGCAAAGGACTTGAACACTCTACCTCTAGAAGAGCTTCTTGGATCCTTGATGACTCATGAACTTAGCATGAAGCAACATCAAGAGGATGAAGTCAAAAAGAAAAGAACCATTGCCCTCAAATCCACAGCTTCGCCTGATGATGAAACGGATGACAATGAAGATGAAGAACAGGATGAAGAGATGGCACTCATCACCCGGAGATTTAAGAAGTTTCTAAGAAAAAGGAAACAGGGGATGAGAAAGAAGTCATTCACAAAAGGGGAACAAAGCAAAGAAAAAGAGAAAGATCAACCCCTTATATGCTACGAGTGCAAGAAGCCGGGACATTTCAAATCCGAATGTCCACAACTGAAGAAAGGTCCCAAAAAGTTCAAAAAGAAAGCAATGATGGCGACTTGGAGTGCGAGTGATGACTCAAGCTCCGATGAGAAAACCTCAACAGAACAAGCCAACCTATGCCTTATGGCACACGAAAATGAGGTAACTTCTGAATTCCCTAGTGAATTTACTTTTGAAGAATTGCATGAAGCATTCTATGATTTAATTGATGAATTAAAGAAACTAGGGATGAAAAACAAAGAACTGAAATTGGAAAATCAGTCCTTAGTGAAACAAGCTGAAAACCTTTCAATTGAAAAATCCATCTTGATTCAAGAAAATCAAAGCTTAAAGAATGAAATTAACAAGTTGAAACCTATAGTAGATAAGCTCACCTTAAGTTCAAACAAACTAAATATGATTCTTGATAATCAAAAAGCTGTATATGATAAGGCTGGACTTGGCTATAACCCCTTGAAGAAACAAAAATTTCTGAAGAATATTTATGTAAGTTATTCAAGTAACAAGTCTACAAATATTAGTTGTTTCAAATGTGGTAGAATAGGACATAAATCATACACATGCCTTATTAACAAATCTGCAAACACAACTATAAAGAAAATATGGGTTCCAAAAGGAACCATTTTGACTAACCTAAAAGGACCCAAGAAAGCTTGGGTACCTAAGACAGAAACTTGACTTTTGCTTGCAGGTGTGTCTAGCATCCCAAGGAGGAAACAGAAAATGGTATCTTGACAGTGGATGCTCGAGACACATGACTGGTGATGAATCACAATTCATCACGCTTGATGCTAAGGATGGAGGGATGGTCACCTTTGGAGATAATGGCAAAGAAAAGATCATCGGGATAGGTAACATTGGTATCACTCCCTCCAAATACATAGAAAATATTTTGTTAGTTAAAGGTTTAAAGCATAACTTACTTAGCATTAGTCAATTTTGTGATAAAGGGTATAAAGTTGTTTTTGAATCATCTGTTTGCATTGTGACTAGTCCTATTAACGATGGCATTAAATTTATAGGACATAGGCATGGCAATGTTTATATGGTAGATTTGAATGATTTAGCCAAATTAGACATGCAATGCCTAGTATCCTTGAATGCTAAAGTTAATGAGACTAGTTGGCTGTGGCATCGTAGACTTGCACATATTAGCATGCATTCTCTTTCAAAATTAATTAAAAAAGAATTAGTTCTTGATTTGCCAAAACTGAATTTTGAAAAGGATAGAATTTGTGATGCATGCCAATTAGGTAAACAAACTAGAGTTTCATTTAAATCCAAAAATACTGTTTCAACTTCTAGACCTTTAGAGCTCTTGCATATGGACTTATTTGGACCAACTAGAACTACTAGTCTAGGAGGAAAACGATATGGCTTTGTAATTATAGATGATTACTCTCGTTTTACTTGGGTTTTCTTTTTGGCACACAAAGATGAAACTTTTCATATTTTCACTAAATTTCACCGAAAAGTCACTAATGAAAAAGGGTTTTCAATTCAAAATATTAGAAGTGATCATGGAACTGAATTTGAAAATCAAAATTTTGAAAATTTTTGTGATGAAAATAGAATTGGCCATAACTTCTCTGCTCCTAGGACACCCCAACAGAATGGGGTAGTTGAAAGGAAAAACAGAACCTTAGAAGAAATGGCCCGTACCATGCTTTGTGAAAGCAACCTTCCAAGATATTTTTGGGCGGAAGTAATTAACACAGCATGTTACATTTTAAATCATGCTTTGATTAGACAATTTTTAAAGAAAACCCCTATGAACTTTGGAAAGGAAGAAAACCAAATATTGCATATTTTCATGTTTTTGGTTATCGATGTTTTGTATTAAATAATGGCAAAGAAAGACTTGATAAATTTGACGCAAAATAGATGAAGCAATCTTTCTAGGTTACTCCTCCACTAGTAAACATTTAGAGTTTTCAACAAAAGAACTTTAGTAGTTGAGGAGTCCATACATGTTGTTTTTGATGAATCTAACGATCTTCCTTCAAGGAAGAATGAGGGTGTTGATGATGCAGATCCACTAATAGAAGGTATGAAGGAGATCACTCTGAAAGATTCAGCAACTCCAGAAGATAAGGATCAAGAAGACAAATAAGATGAGAGAGGTGAAGAAATTCAAGAACAACCTCAAGGTACAAATGACCTACCCAAGGAATGGAGGTATGTTCACAACCACCCTAAGGAGTTAATTATTGGTGATCCTATGCATGGGGTAAAAACCCATTCTTCACTTAGAGATGTAGTTAATCATTGTGCTTTTGTATCTCATTTTGAACCTAAAACTTTTGAAGAAGATGAAAATGATCATAATTGGATTAATGCAATGCAAGAGGAACTTAATCAATTTGAAAGAAATAATGTTTGGACCTTAGTATCTAGACCTAAAAATTATTCAATAATTGGCACAAATGGGTCTTTAGAAACAAATTAGATGAGCATGGTAATGTAATTAGAAATAAAGCAAGACTGGTTGCTAAGGGATATAATCAAGAAGAAGGAATTGATTTTGATGAAACCTTTGCACCTGTTGCTAGATTAGAAGCTATTAGACTTCTACTTGCATATGCTTGCTTTATGAAATTCAAATTATTTCAAATGGATGTTAAAGTGTATTTTTAAATGGATATATTGCTGAAGAAGTATATGTAGAACAACCCCCTGGATTTGAAAATCATGCTTTTCCTAATCATGTCTTTAGATTAAATAAAGCTTTATATGGATTAAAACAAGCACCTAGAGCATGGTATGATAGGCTAAGCAAATTCTACTAAATAATGGTTTTTCAAGAGGTAATGTAGATACAACCCTCTTTATTAAAAGAAATCAAAATGATATGCTAGTTATACAAATTTATGTTGATGACATAATTTTTGGGTCTACTAATGAATCCCTTTGTCAAGACTTTGCTAAGCTTATGCAGGGGAGTTCGAGATGAGCATGATGGGAGAACTCACCTTCTTCCTCGGACTCCAAATCAAACAATCAAAAGAGGGAATCTCCATCACCCAAAGCAAGTACACCAAGGAACTACTCAAAAGATTTGGGAATGGAGAACTGCAAAACCAATTGGCACACCAATGAGTCCCTCATGTAAGCTTGACAAGGATGATGAAGGTAAATGTGTAGACTTAAAATACTATAGAGGTATGATTGGCTCATTATTATATTTAACTATAAGTAGGCCTGATATCATGTTTAGTACTTT
>NC_026003.2:10842292-10859143 GCF_000442705.2 Elaeis guineensis | reverse complement strand
CACCTTTCTCCTCTTTTTAAAACAATCGAACGTGTCTTATCCGCGTGAGAGGATAAAGACAAGAGGTTACACATTTGAATTCAAATCAAATTTGAATTCAAACGAAAACCAACTTATCCCTATCCTTTTGGGCGTGAGAAGAGAAGGGGCGTGGCTCTTTGTGTGGAAAAAGTTTCACGAGAAACCTTTTCTCGTGTAAGTAATGTGGCGCACAAAATGGATAAGGATGAAAGGGCAAGTGATAAGTTATCCATTCAAATTCAAACATGCTTTGAATTTGAATGGCTAACTAATTATTTTATCCATCCATATGGCGCACAAATGAGGACGTGGGGAAGGGTTTTGCGTGAGAAAAATTTCACGAGAAGTTTCTTCTCGTGAATTCAAATGGGTGCAAGGAAGTTGGGTGACGCAGGGAATTTAAAACAAGGTGGTTTGATTCAAATTGAGCCAACCTAGTTTAAAATAGGTCAAGCACAATTAGACCAGATTAAACCCAACATAATTAGGCTTAATTAGGCTTAATAAAATCCTAATCAAATCAGGAATTAACTAAAACCTAACCCCTGATCAAATCAGGGGCTAAACCACCTTAGCGATTAGGTCAACATTTAACCTAATCGGGTCAATCCAAACTGAATCCAATTCAATTGGACTTGATCCAAAAATAATTACTCAATCAATTGAGTTAATTAGTGATTAAATCATTAATTAAATCTCTCATAAATATTGAGTCCAAATCCGATGGGCAATCAGGCATCAGAGACCATCGATATGAAACCCTGATCAAAAAGTTCAAATTTCAAATTCAAAATTTTGACCCCGGTACCCAAAATGTGTGAAACTCATGATTAGAGAATCCTAATTCTCAATCATAGAGTTTTAGATAGATAAGACTCATAATCAGCCATCAGATCAGAAGAAACCTCTAATGTGTGTGACCCCGCAGGTTCGAACCTAAGCCGGTAGCACAGGAACCAATTTCTGTACTAATCGAAGTGACCATCTAGCAATGGTACCCGACGATCGGATAGATCAAATAATCACAATCGCAACATTCAGAACCTACGTGAATATGGTTACCGAATAATTCATCCCTTTTGACCCCTGTGTTTAGGACGACTCAGGGTTAAACTGTCAACCCTGATGATATCATCCGAATCGTGCTCAACTCAATTAGTCCTGTGACTCCTCACTACGACTACCCTGGCCAAAGTTTTGCTAAATTGAAACACGACTGTACACAGCTCTTAAACTGGAGTGGTCAATCCCATCTTGACACATGCACCGACAAGTCAAGTACTTGACTACACCCAGCAACCTTCTGTCCTGAATTAGAAATTCAGGTAGTTCAGTGCCTAAGTGCAGTGAGTTGCTTGCAAGTCACTGTGGCGGTCTCAGGTCGGAGGGACATTTATACCCATATCCCATCGGAGCAAATTTTGACAGCAGAAATAGCTCCGGAGTTGGTCACGTTCAGTGCAGATGTACATTACATCTCACCTGTATGCCATACCAGTGTCTCCACACTCTTTGGTTATGAGGACAATCAACCCATATGGCACACAACGACCTATGCTCGATAAACGTTGTCGTCCTTGTAACAACGTATCATTTGATCGCGAACATGTTTAAGGACTAAGCGACAAATCCTCCTTTGTCGAGTCTAAATAGTCCTAAGGACTTCACCACAACACAGGAGTTCATTAGAAGATGAAACATTTGTGATGAAAAAATACAAAATAACTTTTATTTATTTATAATTCATGTACTAATACAAAAGGAGCACAACCGTCAACAGGCTGACGATTGGCTTTGGGACACTATTCCCAACAATCTCCCACTTGGCCTAAAGCCTATCGGTGCAGTATCTAATACCCATCTTCAACTTGTAGTCGTTGAACTCCTTCACCGCAATGGCTTTAGTGAATGGGATCGGCCAGGTTCTCCTTCCCGTCGATCTTCTGAAGGTCGACGTCACCTCGATCCACGATCTCCCGGATGAGATGGTAGCGGCGCAGAATATGCTTCGTCCGCTGGTGTGCCTTTGGTTCCTTCGCCTGAGCAATGGCTCCAGAGCTGTCGCAGTAGAGCAGAACTGGACCAACAAAGGAGGGTGCTACTCCGAGCTCGGTGATGAATTTCCTCAGCCACACCGCTTCTTTGGCAGCATCTGATGCAGCAATATACTCTGCCTCGCATACTGAATCAGCCACAGTGTGCTGCTTGGAACTCTTCCAGCAGACAGCCCCACCATTAAGGGTAAAAATAAATCCTGACACACTCTTGCTATCATCACGATCAGACTGGAAACTAGAGTCTGTAAACCCTATAAGTCTCAAGTCTGATTCACCATATATAAGCCACTGGTCCTTAGTATTTCTTAAATACTTCAGGATGGTTTTAACAACCTTCCAGTGATTCTCTCCTGGATCAGATTGGTATCTACTCACTACCCCTAGTGAGTATGCCACATCTGGTCGTGTACATGTCATGGCGTACATGATAGATCCCACTGCCGAAGCATATGGAATCCTACCCATATGCTCTCTCTCTTGAGGTGTTGTCGGACAATCCCTCTTCGAGAGAGAAATTCCATGGCCTATCGGTAGATAGCCTTTCTTGGAATTTTCCATGCTGAACCTTTTCAGCATGTATCAATGTACGTGGACTGGGATAAGCAAGCAACTTTTTGGATCTATCCCTATAGATCTCATCCCTAGGATGTAGGAAGCTTCTCCCAGATCCTTCATGGAGAACTGTGACGATAGCCAAATCTTTATTCCCTGTAATGCAGGGACATCATTTCCGATTAAGAGAATGTCATCCACATACAATACAAGAAATACTACTACTGGACCATTAGCCCACTTATAAATGCAGGGCTCTTCTCCGTTCTTAACGAAGCCATACGTTTTGATCGTCCTATCAAAACGTATGTTCTAACTCCGAGATACCTGCTTAAGTCCATAAATGGACCTCTGTAGCTTGCACACCTTAGACTCATCTGTAGATGTGAACCCTTCAGGTTGTATCATATACACCTCTTCGTCCAGCTCTCCGTTTAGGAAAGCTGTCTTCATATCCATCTGCTAGATTTCATAGTCCAGATGGGCAGCTATCGCAAGCATAATCCGAATAGATTTGAGCATTGCCACAGGAGAAAACATCTCGTCATAGTCTATACCATAACGTTGACGATATCCCTTAGCAACCAGACGGGCTTTATAGGTCTCCACCTTTCGTCTGCGCCCCTCTTCCTTTTGAAGACCCACTTACACCCTATGGTTTTACTCCTTCGGGTGGGTCAACCAATGTCCACACATCGTTGACCTTCATGGACTCCATTTCGGATTTCATGGCCTCTAGCCATTTCTCAGAGTCAGATCTCTGCATTGCATCCATGTAGGTGATCGGATCCTCATCGTTTTCATCAAGTTCGATAGGATCACCATCCCGGATCAAGAAACCATAGTATCTGTCGGTTGATGTGGTACTCTACCAGACCGCCTTAAGGGTGCATAATCAATGGGCTCCGGATCTGATCTAATCAAATCCGGTTCAGGTTCAGTAACATGTGTCGGTTTTTCACCTGTCGAACTTCGTCAAGTTCGACTTTAGAGGCAACATTCCTTCACTAAGGAACTCCTTTTCTAAAAGATTGCCTTAAGGCTGACAAACACCTTTTGCTCATCAGCAAGGTAGAAATAATACCCTTTGGTCTCTTTTGGGTACCCTATAAAATTACACTTGTCAGACCTAGGTCCAAGCTTGTCTGTAATTAAACGTTTAACATAAGCCGGACACCCCCAAACCCTAAGGTGCGAGAGTACTGGCTTACGTCCTATCCATATCTCATATGGCGTTTTGGCTACAGACTTACTCGAAACTCTATTTAGAAGTAACAAGCCGATTCGAGCGCATATCCCCAGAGGGAGATCGGCAGACCAGCAAACCCCATCATGGATCGAACCATGTCTAACAGGGTCCGATTCCTCCTTTCAGACACACCATTATGCTGTGGTGTTCCAGGAGGAGTCCACTGAGAGAGAATCCCATTCTCCCCTAGATACGTCAGAAACTCATTGGAAAGGTATTCACCTCCTCGATCAGATCGAAGAGTTTTAATACACTTTCCAGTTTGTTTTTCTACCTCATTTCGGAATAGTTTGAACATTTCAAATGATTCTGACTTATGCTTCATTAAATAGACATACCCATACCTAGATAGGTCGTCTGTGAAGGTTATGAAGTAGAAAAATCCACCTCTTGCACTTGAGCTCATGGGTCCACATACATCAGAATGTACCAGACCTAAGAGTTCACTGGCTCGCTCACCTTTTCCAGTAAAAGGTGACTTGGTCATCTTCCCAAGAAGACAGGACTCACAGGTTGGAAGTGATTCACAATCACTAACTTCAAGAATTTCTTCTTGAGCCAACCTGTTTATTCTGTTCTTATTGATATGACCTAGCCTACAGTGCCAAAGGTAGACTTCTGACACATTATCTATTCTAGAGCGTTTACCGAATTTTTGAACCACATTAACAGGCTGTGATAGTAAGTAAATTTCATTATTTAATTATCCAACAAATATTGTAACACCATTCAAAATGATATTGCAAATATTTTTTTTATTAAAAAATCATAACCATACATGGCCAAAAGGCCTACAGAAATAATATTTAATAAAAAACTTGGACAATAGTGACATTCACTCAGAATTACATTACGAGAATTGATTACAAGACTCATGATTCCTAAAGCTAGAACTGAAACTTTGCTTCCATCTCCAACATTCAAGAACCTCTCGCCTTCATCAAATCTCCTACTGACCTGCAGACCCTGCATCGAATTACAAATATGATAAGGGCTTCCGGTATCCAATACCCAGGCAGTAGTATCACAAATCGAAAAGTTACAAGGAGTTATCATATAATTACCTTGCTTCTTCTTTGGCCTGTTCGGGTCCAGGGAGGCAATGTATTGAGAACAGTTCCTCTTCCAATGCCCGTGCTTCTTGCAAAAGAAGCACTCCGTCTGGCTCTGGTCGTGCTTGCGCTTCTTGGTCTGACCCCGTGCTACTGTCCCAGCATGAGATTGCACCTTCTTATTTTTCTTCTTCTTGTTCTTCTTCCCCTTCCCAAAGGGTTGACGACAAGAAGAAGACCCTCCCACTACATTCACCGACTCCTTATGGAGTTGGTGATCCTTCTCAAAGTTCTGCAGCAACCCCAACAATCCGTGGTAGTTTACTGCAGGCTTTGTCATTTGAAAATGAGTAAGGAATGGGAGGAAGGACTTGGGCAAGGAATTAAGGATCGCATCCTTACCGAGCTGCTCGTGCAGAGGAAAGCCCAATTTGCTTAGGCGCTCAATCATCTCGATCATGTACAGTACATGATCAGTGACTGAGGCCCCATCCCTCATCCGAGCATTGAAAATGGCACAACTAGTTTTGTGCCTTTCAACGTCGTCAGGCGTGCCAAAGGAGTCGTTCAACATTTGAAGCATCTCCTGTGGCTGGGCGTTCTCAAACCTTCGACTGAACTCGTCATTCATTGCTGCCAGCATAATACATCGAACGATGGTGCGGTCATTGAGCCACCTCATGTAAGTGTCTCGGATCACTTTACTAGCGTTCGGAGCTGGCTCCTCAGGTGCTGGATCCGTTACTACATAAAGGATCCGCTCATGCTCAAGGACGATTTTCAATTTTCGATACCAGCTATCGAAATTGGATCCCATGAGCTTGTCATTATCTAATAATGACCGGAGCGACAAGATAGTGGCCATAGCTGCTTAAAAAAAAATGAGACCTCTATTAGTACATAAATTAATACTAAAGACTTGGATTTTAGTCTAAAGTTTTTTCCAATATTTTTACGAACTGGTAGCCTCATCCTCCAATTCGAGGAATTACTTTAATTCCTTAATGGGTACTAGAATCCACACAGACTACACACGAGCCCAACTTTGGTTGGTCAACCCATGTGCATCTATGGGTAGGTTCTTAACCAGTTGTTTCTCTAAACAACTTCTAGTAATTGATTTTGCCCCAGAACCTAATCAGTAGGCTTTGGCCTCCACTGAAAAGATCTGGTTAGGTCCAACCATTAACATGACTTAATTTAGTGAATCGGATCAATAAATGATCAGGCCCGACTTTGGCCGGCCAACCTAACCACCATCAGAAAGACTCAATCAAATTATCATATTATGAATAATAATTCCATTAGCCAATAAGCACCAGGCCTTTGGGCCTTCAATGATCATTGAACTAATGGACTCATTATCACTCACTTAATGGGAGGCTATGACTTAGTTATCATTATAACTTAATCATTTTAGGGACCTAATAATTTTGAAAATTTTATTAAAGAATAGTAGAGAAGAAATCATCCAGCCAATTTCAATCCTCCCACTGACTTCATCAAGTCAGATTAAAAAAAGATTTAATTAAAGCTGGCATTAGGAGCACCTAAATCAGTCACACTGATTTACCTAATGACATGGGTGAGCTCTAATCACCAAGTGATCTAATCAAAATCTAACTTACCAGATTGGCCAGGTAAGTGAGATCAGTGGTGGGGATTTGCCATTAACTCGTCAATGATCGAATCAATGCGAGTGGCTCCCGCTTAAGAACCACTGGTCAAAACTGCCGAACTTACCTTAGACACCAACCGGTTCATTAGTTTTAATTTTGATCAACTTAGTAAATAGGGCTCCACCGCGTAGCCATGAATTAAGTCCATCTTGGTCAAGTTAAAGACATGGACCCATTCAACTACAACTATTGAAGTTGAGTCTAGAGTATCCTTGACCTAATCTAATTCAACTTTTGATTAGATTTGACCAATTACTCCATTTAGTCCATTTTTTAAACTAACCTTAGGTCTAACCCAATTATGGACCTAATTCATCTAACCCATTGACCCACAAGTTTATGCAATTGTCTTAGATCTTAATTCACAATTCTAGACCTACTAGACAACACTTAATTCTTTTAATTAAGTACTTGGGCTGATGGGTCAGGGTTTGGTATTTTAAAAATAATTTTTAAATTTGAAAGATTTTATTTTCTGTTCACCAAATGTGTTAACTCATTTCACAAACGGGTCAGCACATTTCATAAACAGCAATTCTATTGCTCATTTCATAACAGAAAATAACTCAAAATAAATCATAAATTTTCTTTTAGATCTAATCTAATACATTCATGATAAATTTTTTAATTAAGTCCTTTTGCTGCTTCATCGGTATGGGATATAATTGCATCGGCACCCCTACCGCCATAGGAGACCCCATCGAATGGGAAGAGAGGGCCTTTAAACCCTACTTTTCTCCTATGACCGGACGGCCATGGCAACCAACCCAATTAGATTACTTGCTACTTGAATCAAGTATATCTAAATATATCAATTTTAAAATTTAAATTTTGAATTTCAAATTTCAAATTTTAAATTTCAAATTTGAGATTTCAACCAAATTTCAAATTTTGAATTTTCAATCTTTGAATTTTAAATTTTGAATTTTGAATTTCAAATTTCAAATTTCAAATTTCAAATTTCAAATTTCAAATTTTAAATTTGAGATTTCAACCAAATTTCAAATTTTAAATTTTGAATTTCAAATTTTAAATTTTGAATTTCAAATTTCAAATTTTAAATTTTGAATTTCAAATTTTAAATTTCAAATTTGAGATTTCAACCAAATTTCAAATTTTGAATTTCAAATTTGAAACTTCTAACAAATTTCAAATTTCAAATCTTTTTGAATTTTGAATTTTGAATTTTGAATTTTAAATTTAAACTTATAGATTACACCTTAATCTACGCATGCATATGTATATTATATTCTAGAACCTGCTCTGATACCATTTGAAGCAAAAATTTAGTACACGGGCAAAATGGTAATTTTAAAACTTTTTCAAAATTACTATTTTACAGCAGAATTATTAATTAATCTCATTAATTAATACTAATTAACCCTACACTAGGATCTAAATATGATACAACAGCATGTATTTAAATTTGAAATTCAAATTTGAATCAGTAAACATTTTACAGTGCTGTGTTCAGAACACATCACCTTTTGCGGGTAGTCGATCACCGCAATCTGATCACCGTCGGGGGGCTCTGATCATCACATCACAGCCACACAAATGTCTGGCCTCTGTGGATCATCCACACGAAGCTCCTGTCTGATCAGCTCCTCACGAATGCTAGTTCGTGATTTCACCCTTTTGATGGTAGATGTTGATCGAACTCCTTCGATCGATGTGTGCTGACTTCTCGGATACTCTGGATCATCTGCACAGTTGCTTGAGAGGCTGATGGATCTCTTCCTGAAATTTGGTAGACTCACGACACTCGTGGCACACCAATCTCACTCCCCGAACCCTAGGTAGAAACCCTAGGGTACACACCAAAAACCCTGCACCCAATTTTCTCTCTTTTCTTTCTTTTTCTCTCAAAAGGTTTTGGACCTTCACCTTACGCAGAAGCCTTCCTCATGCCTCAAAGTTTCTCTCCTAAAATTTCTACATACGTCCCACCTTTCTCCTCTTTTTAAAACAACGTCGAACGTGTCTTATCCGCGTGAGAGGATAAAGACAAGAGGTTACACATTTGAATTCAAATCAAATTTGAATTCAAACGAAAACCAACTTATCCCTATCCTTTTGGGTGTGAGAAGAGAAGGGGCGTGGCTCTTTGTGCGTGGAAAATGTTTCATGAGAAACCTTTTCTCGTGTAAGTAATGTGGCGCACAAAATGGATAAGGATGAAAGGGCAAGTGATAAGTTATCCATTCAAATTCAAACATGCTTTGAATTTGAATGGCTAACTAATTATTTTATCCATCCATATGATGCACAAATGAGGGCATGGGGAAGGGTTTTGCATGAGAAAAATTTCACGAGAAGTTTCTTCTCGTGAATTCAAATGGGTGCAAGGAAGTTGGGTGTCGCAGGGAATTTAAAACAAGGTGGTTTGATTCAAATTGAGCCAACCTAGTTTAAAATAGGTCAAGCATAATTAGACCAGATTAAATGCAACATAATTAGGCTTAATTAGGCTCAATAAAATTTTAATCAAATCAGAAATTAACTAAACCTAACCCCTGATCAAATCAGAGACTAAACCACCTTAGCGATTAGGTCAACATTTAACCTAATCGGGTCAATCCAAACTGAATCCAATTCAATTGAACTTGATCCAAAAATAATTACTCAATCAAATTGAGTTAATTAATGATTAAATCACTAATTAAATCTCTCATAAATATTGAGTCCAAATCCGATGGGCAATCAGGCATCAGAGACCATCGATATGAAACCCTGATCAAAAAGTTCAAATTTCAAATTCAAAATTTTGACCCCGGTACCCAAAATGTGTGGAACTCATGATTAGAGAATCCTAATTCTCAATCATAGAGTTTCAGATAGATAAGACTCATAATCAGCCATCAGATCAGAAAGGAACCTCTAATGTGTGTGACCCCGCAGGTTCGAACCTAAGCCGGTAGCACAGGAACCAATTTCTGTACTAATCGAAGTGACCTTCTAGCAATGGTACCCGACGATCGGATAGATCGAATAATTGCAATCGCAACATTTAGAACCTACGTGAATTTGGTTACCGTATAATTCATCCCTTTTGACCCCTGTGTTTAGGATGATTCAGGGTTAAACTGTCAACCCTGATGATATCATCCGAATTGTGCTCAACTCAATTAGTCCTGTGACTCCTCACTAGGACTACCCTGGCCAAGGTTTTGCTAAATTGAAATACGACTGTACACAGCTCTTAAACTCGAGTGGTCAATCCCATCTTGACACATGCACCGACAAGTCAAGTACTTGACTACACCCAGCAACCTTCCGTCACTGAATTAGAAATTCAGGTAGTCCAGTGCCTAAGTGCAGTGAGTTGCTTGCAAGTCACCGTGGCGGTCTCAGGTCGGAGGGACATTTATACCCATATCCCATCAGAGCAAATCTTGACAGCAGAAATAGCTCCGGAGTTGGTCACGTTCAGTGCAGATGTACCATTACATCTCACCTGTATGCCATACCAGTGTCTCCACACTCTTTGGTTATGAGAACAACCAACCCATATGGCACACAACGACCTATGCTCGATAAACGTTGTCGTCCTTGATAACAACGTATCATTTGGTCGCTAACATGTTTAAGGACTAAGCGACAAATCCTCCTTTGTCGAGTCTAAATAGTCCTAAGGACTTCACCACAACACAGGAGTTCATTAGAAGATGAAATATTTGTGTTGAAAAAATACCAAAATAATTTTTATTTATTTATAATTCATGTACTAATACAAAAGGAGCACAACCGTCAACAGGCTGACGATTGGCTTTGGGACACTATTCCCAACATTATCTTCCTCACCTTTTCTCTAGACTTAAAATTCGTGACTATGGTATCTATGATGTGAAGGAGCACCAATTTTTCAAAGGGCAAATCAGTGATTGTGGTAACTATTGATGCCAAAATTCTATCCAACTATAGTGACCTAGAGGGGACTGGTTAATCCATAGAGAGATGCCGATCTGTACACAAAAATAAGAGAAAAGCTCATCGGATAAGCTTCGATTGACCCTTCTGATGCTTATGTCAGGAAGGGCTTTAAAATAACAATAGTAAATAGTAAATATAAGAAAAGATTAAAATAGAATATTATCCTGTTCTAATTGGTTTGATTCTAATCAACCTTCTTAGGTCGGTCTCTTCACCTCAATCTTATCAGGTCGATCTCTAGGAGCTCGGCCTTTTCAAATTTGTCCTTAAGAGCTTGGCCTTTGGGAGTTCAGCTTTTGCGAGCTCGATCTTTCAGAGCTCGACCTTCGGGCTCCCCACCTTAACATTGGTCTTGACTTCCATCTAGGCCCTGGCCTTCACCTCGATCTCCACCTTCACCTCAGCCTTTTCATAGGCTTATAGATCTATAAGAAAGAAAGAAAAGCTAAAAATGATCTATGATAGCTTGACATCCTCTCATCATGAGATCTTTGAGCTATGGAAGTTTCTCCTTTTTGGAGTTTATTCCGCTAAGGTCCCTTTGATCCTATTTATATAGGAATAGGAGTATGAATCCATTATGATTTGGAGGTGGAAATCAAGAAATTACCATAACCTCTTTCCTTATCTCAAAATTTAAATCAAGGGATTGGCCTACCCACTTTGCCCAAAGACTTTCAAATTTGTTACAACTTGCCTTTCTAATCTTAATCCCTTGGTAACTGCCTAAAATTTAAATTTGTTTAAAATCTCTTGCCACGTGTCCATCCATGATAGGCAGATTGTTATGATGTCAATTGCCACATCATATGCCCCCCACCACTTCTGGACCTGACTAATTTTTTCTTGCTCGGACGAAGGAAGTAGTCAGATTGCTCATTGACCTATTTCACAATTAAATATTGAGTGTTACTGAAAGTAATTTTGTAATCCCTCTACCATCTTCACCTCGGTTGCCTAGGCTCTTGCCCTGGCCTCGTTAGTGTCGACCTTGATGTCTTCAGAGCATTGATAAAATACTCGAGGTGAGGAATATGCTGAAAGGAAGGAAAAGCATGTTAGAACATAAGTAATTAAGTTTGGAAAATGAAGAGTGCAACCCCACTGAAGGAAACCCACAGGCGTTTCAAGCATGCTTTTCAAAAATTTTAATAGCAGAAGACATAAGATTAAACAATTTAATCTAAGGAATATGCTTTAGATCTAATCTAAAATGCTTATCCTAGGATCTATAACATGTTATATTACATATATAAGATCTAAAAATAAAAACAGTATGCAAGATCATATCCAAACATGCACTAGTAGATCACATCTACACTATAAATCATATCTATATCAAGTATGAGTTCAAAATCCATCACCTGAGCATGCATAGCAGATCACTACGTCTGAATCTCATGGTCTTGCTGATTTCTTATAGCTGCAAAGGGTGTCCGGCCTCTATGGATCATCCACTCAAAGCCCTGCACTGATCGATCTTCCTAAGAGTACTAGCTCGTGCGAAGATCCTATTGATGGCTGATCTGCACCTTTCTTCAGATCTCTCAGACTCTTCCGAAACCAAAGACAGAGAAGAAGGATGTGGTGGTGGAAAGAGGAAGGAGAACTCTCTTCTCTCTTTGTTTTTCCCTCACCTGAAATCCTAGATCAAATCTAGATCACTTATCCAAGAGGAGATGGATCTTCTCTAAGCACACCCGCCAAAGCAAGGCTGCCCACCCCAAAGCTCATGCCCTAGAGAGAAACTTTTCTCATGGTAAAAACCTCTGATTTTTGTCACACAAGATTGAGGGGGTTTTAAGGTTGACGTGGAGATGAGGATAAGACCTAGTCCAAATCAAATTTAAACTAGGATATAGATCAAGTTCCAAGTTGAATTCAAATCAAATTTGAATTCAAGTTGAACCAGATTTTGTCCTCATCCAATAGGGCATGGAGAAGGGACGAGAGCCATCTTTTTGGCGTGGAGTTTTTTGATGTAAATTTTGAATTTGTGTTGAGAAATGTGGCATGGATAAGGGTGGCCGGTGCTAGGGAGAGTCCAACCTAGTTTGGACTCTAGGGTTTTATCCAATTGATTCTTATCCTAATCAAATTAGGTTAGACCCAATTAGATAACAAAATCTAATCTAATTAGGTACCATATGAACTAGATTAAATTTTAATCAAATTAAAATTTAATCGAGCTTAAGTCCTGATCAAATCAGGAATCAATCACTCTTAACGATTAGGTCATCTCATAACCTAATCGGGTCAAACCTAATTGAATTTAATTCAATCAGACTTGAATCAAACCACATTACTCAATCAAATTGAGCTAATCAGTAATCTAATAGCTAATTAATTTTTTTATAATTCACTAATCCTTAGCAAATTAATTTATTATAATTTTTGCATAAGGCTAACCATCAATTATATTGATGATTATATCCTCGAATAATTTTTAATTATTGATCAGCTACTTGATCAGACAGTAACTTCTTTTGAGTGTGGTTCGAATCTAAATCGATAGCACAGAAATAAATTTTTATACTAATCGATGTGACTATCTAGTAATGGTATCCGAGATCCGAATAGATCGAATATTTACAAAGCAACATTCAAAAATCCTGGACTATGATTACCATATAATTCATCTCTTTAACTCTCAGTGCTTAGGATGACTCAGAGTTAAACTATCAACTCTTAATCAGTATATCCATAATGTGTCTCCACATTATAAATCCTGTGACTCTCACAAGGACTATCCTGATCAAAGTTTTGCTGAATTGAAACATAATGTAACACTAACTCTTAAAATTAGAAGCGATCAATCCCAGATTTTTACAACTATACCATTTTCACCATTTACCATTATTTCTCCCCCTTTATCATTATTTTTTTTTTATTTATCATTATTTCTCTCCATTTTTATAACAAATACATCACTTTCACCATTTATTTTCATCATTTACCATTATTTCTCTCCATTTTTATAACAAATACACCACTTTCACCATTTACCATTATTTCTCTCCCTTTTTGACATCATCAAAAAGAATAACTAGGAGAGTAAGATTTTCATGGTGTTAGATCAAGTATCAAGGAAATAGAGCATCCATTCATCCATTCAAAAAAGAAATGATAATAGACATTCATTCATCCAAAAAGATATGATAATAAACATTCATTTATCCAAAGAGACATGATAATAAACATTCATTTATCCAAAAAGAAATGAGTCAAATGGAAACAACCTTATTTATTTACACCAAAAGAGAGGTTACAAGAGTCATAATGAGCATAAAGCTCTCATACATCCAATCTATAAAATATAACTAAATAATCTAATATAAAATGATGAAATCAGTGAGACTGGGCATCGAGCACGAGATCAAGACAGATGAGACATGATCAGCCTCATCCTTGATCGAAGGGTCTGAATCGAGAGGAAGAAGCTGAAGGATGGAAAGTAATAGGTTGAACGAAGGCTGGCTCACTAGATGCAGAGAGCCTAGACTGAAGCTGAGTCCTGATGGCATCTAACTAGGATAGGATACCCCTCATAGTAAGTCTGAGTCCATCCAGATCAGCTGTCACAAAATTTCTGGAGTCCCTGATATCTGCCGAAACAGCTCAAGAGAGGAACGAAGCTGACTGTAGAGTCCCTCTATCTCTTGAGCCAGGTCATCCATCTGCAGTGTAGAAGAAGTCGATGTGCCCACTCCAGTAGAGAGAGACTACAATCCGTCTGACCTTCCTCTCTATATCGAAAATCCTGCCACTGAATCTCAGAAGGAAACTCTCCACACCCTCCAATCTGATACTCAAGTCTGATAGAAGCTCCATCAACAAAAAAATATGTGGCATAATGGATGAATCCAATGATGGAGCAGAGAAGGCACTTGAAGAGGCAGGGTGAAACTGCTGTGGCTACTACTGTGCCTGCTGCTGGAGAACCTGCTGTAGAATCTATTACTGGAACTGGTGAGACTGCTGAAGAAGCTGATCTTGAAATCGCTGTGCTGAACAGATAAAATCTCTGTCACTCTCTCAGCTAGCTATCCCATATCAACATCTCCCAAGCTAGAAGTAGGCACGATATGGCTTAATGGGGGTACTCTAACTGAGGGTCCTGCCTCAAGCTCTGAAACATGGTGATCAGCTGAACTCAGCCTGGGCACAAGAGAAGATGGACCCTCCCCTTCAGCATGCTCCATTTCCTCATCACTCTCCTCCTTAACAGCTGCAACTCCATCTTTGGTCCACCAGCCATCAACTCTCACAAAACCCATGTGCCTAAGAGAGTGGTTGTTGTAGGTGTCAGTATATGACAGTCTACAAACAATCTCTCCCTCAAAACTAGCTCCTGACTCTCTAAAAATAATAGTAAGGGCCATACCATAGGGCAAGAGAGCCTTGGACCTGTTCAAGGCTTCCCTCATGGCATTCATCATCAGAAAAAAAAAGTTCAGGGGAGTCTCTGAAACTACATGGTGCATGAGACAAATATCTCTATCTGTCATCAAATCATATGTTCTCCCTCTGGAGAAGAAAATCCTAGACACCATGTGGTGGAGTAGCCTCATCTCCAAACTAAGATCTTTGGCCTCAATCTTCAAGAGCCCTTCCACATCATCTCTCCCTAGTATGGTCCTAAGTCCAATCTCCTTTTTGGGTAGCTCATCTAGGCAGCTACACTCATAAGGCATCTGAAGAAATCTTCCTAACCTTGGAGCATTTAGGATAATCTAAACTTCTTTGATAGTAGACTTTAAAACACCCTCAGTAAAAATCAAATTAGAGTAAAACTCTTTCACCAAATCAATATACACTGGTTCGAACAAGCTTAAAAAAGATTTCCAACCTTGTTTAATTAGCTTATCTCCTATGGAAAAACCATCATGCCTTAAAAATTTGAAGTCAACATTTCTATCCAAGATAACTTTTCTTGCAGATAATGGAATCTTACTTGGTGTCACTGGTGGGGAAGCTTGGGTCGGTTCATGTGCTGTATTTTTCCTCCTTTCTTCTACTTCCACAAATCTCACCGACTTCCTTCTTTGTGGCATTCTCATTTTGGGGGCCATGTCCCAAGAAGAGGATGGATAATGGTCAAGAGGGTGGAGAAGGATGCGGATTGAAGTGTAACTAAATGGAGAGGATGTTTTTTGAAGAGTTTCTCACGGATTTGAGGATTAGGGTTTGGAATTTAGAAAAAACTGGAAAGTGAGCCATGAGAACAGTAAATTTGGGGAGAGTAGATCTCAATTTTGAGAGATTTTAGGATTTTTGAGAGATCTAGGATGAGGTTCCTAGGTTGGGATGAGAGGGAGGAGAAGAGTCTTTGGATTTGAGACATCTCAGAACCCCTTTTTAATGAAACAGAGTTCGGGTCGGCTCACTTAAAGAGAGCCTACCCACATGAATGGGATGCCCCATAGGATGCCCCATCCAGAATTGCATCAGACAATGAAAAAATTATTTAAAAAAAAAATAAACTAAAAAATTTAAAATTGATCATATCGAGTTGAGAGGGTCATTGAGAGTCCAGATAAATTTTGATATAATTTTTGATTAAATATTTTAATAAAAAAAAATCGAAGAAGATATCTGAATAGCATTGATGATTTTTAATTATCTTAAAAAATTTTTAAAAAATGATAGATGACTTTCAAAATTAAGATAATGAAGTAAAAAAACTTTAAATAAATTTTAAGAGTAAAATTATGATTGAAATTCAAGCAGAAGGGTCTAAGATACCCAATTCTCTTCTAATTTTATAAAATTTACTTTCATTAAGTACTTTGGTGAAAATATCAACTAATTGATTTTCAGTGTTTATGTATTCAAGTGTTATGTCATTATTTCGAATATGTTCTCTTATGAAATGATGTCTAATTTTAATATATTTTGATCTAGAGTATTAAATTAAATTTTTGGTCAAATTGATGGCACTAGTATTATCATATTTTATGAGGATATTTTTAAGTTCAATACCAAAATCTATGAGCTATTGCTTAATCCACAGGATTTGAGCACAGCAACTTCCAGCTACAATGTATTCAACTTCGACCGTAGATAAAGTCACTGAATTTTGCTTCTTGCTAAATCAAAAGATTAAGTTTACTCCTAAAAATTGGCAAGTTTTACTAGTACTTTTTCTATCAAATTTGCAACCAGCAAAGTCTGCATCTGAGTAACCTATTAAGTCCATAGAAGATTATTTTGAAAACCAAAGATCTAGGTTTTGTGTTTTTTTTAAGTATCTAAAGATCTTTTAACAGTATTTAAATGAGATTCCTTAAGATTTGATTGATATCCTA
>NC_026003.2:10817750-10842192 GCF_000442705.2 Elaeis guineensis | reverse complement strand
AACTCTTTCACCAAAATCAATATACACTGGTTCGAACAAGCTTAAAAAGATTTCCAACCTTGTTTAATAGCTTATCTCCTATGGAAAAACCATCATGCCTTAAAAATTTGAAGTCAACATTTCTATCCAAGATAACTTTTCTTGCAGATAATGGAATCTTACTTGGTGTCACTGGTGGGGAAGCTTGGGTCGGTTCATGTGCTGTATTTTTCCTCCTTTCTTCTACTTCCACAAATCTCACCGACTTCCTTCTTTTGTGGCATTCTCATTTTGGGGGCCATGTCCCAAGAAGAGGTGGATAATGGTCAAGAGGGTGGAGAAGGATGCGGATTGAAGTGTAACTAATGGAGAGGATGTTTTTTGAAGAGTTTCTACGGATTTGAGGATTAGGGTTTGGAATTTAGAAAAACTGGAAAGTGAGCCATGAGAACAGTAAATTTGGGGAGAGTAATCTCATTTGAGAGATTTTAGGATTTTTGAGAGATCTAGGATGAGGTTCCTAGGTTGGGATGAGAGGGAGGAGAAGAGTCTTTGGATTTGAGACATCTCAGAACCCCTTTTTAATGAAACAGAGTTCGGGTCGCTCACTTAAAGAGAGCCTACCCACATGAATGGGATGCCCCATAGGATGCCCCATCCAGAATTGCATCAGACAATGAAAAAATTATTTAAAAAAAAAATAAACTAAAAAATTTAAAATTGATCATATCGAGTTGAGAGGGTCATTGAGAGTCCAGATAAATTTTGATATAATTTTTGATTAAATATTTTAATAAAAAAATCGAAGAAGATATCTGAATAGCATTGATGATTTTTAATTATCTTAAAAAATTTTTAAAAAATGATAGATGACTTTCAAAATTAAGATAATGAAGTAAAAAAACTTTAAATAAATTTTAAGAAGTTATGATTGAAATTCAAGCAGAAGGGTCTAAGATACCCAATTCTCTTCTAATTTTATAAAATTTACTTTCATTAAGTACTTTGGTGAAAATATCAACTAATGATTTTCAGTGTTTATGTATTCAAGTGTTATGTCATTATTTCGAATATGTTCTCTTATGAAATGATGTCTAATTTTAATATATTTTGATCTAGAGTATTAAATTAAATTTTTTGGTCAAATTGATGCACTAGTATATCATATTTTATGAGGATATTTTTAAGTTCAATACCAAAATCTATGAGCTATTGCTAATCCACAGGATTTGAGCACAGCAACTTCCAGCTACAATGTATTCAACTTCGACCGTAGATAAAGTCACTGAATTTTGCTTCTTGCTAAATCAAAAGATTAAGTTTACTCCTAAAAATTGGCAAGTTTTACTAGTACTTTTTCTATCAAATTTGCAACCAGCAAAGTCTGCATCTGAGTAACCTATTAAGTCCATAGAAGATTATTTTGAAAACCAAAGATCTAGGTTTTGTGTTTTTTTTAAGTATCTAAAGATCTTTTTAACAGTATTTAAATGAGATTCCTTAAGATTTGATTGATATCTAGCACACATACATATACTGAATATTATATCAGGTCTACTAGCAGTTAGATATAATAAAGAGCCTATCATGCCTCTATAAAGCTTTGAATCAATCTTTTTATCATGCTCATCTTTTTCTAATTTATAAGAAGAGATCATAGTGTACTTATAATTTTTGAGCTCTCCATTCTAAATTTTTTTAATAATTCTCTTGTGTACTTACTTTGGATGATGGAGATCCCTTTCTTCATTTGTTTAATCTGAAGTCTGAAAAAAAAATTGAATTCTCCCATCATGCTCATCTCGAACTCCCCCTGCATGAGCTTGACAAAACTCATGGCACAGATCTTCTTTAGTAGATCCAAATATAATATCATCAATATATATTTGTATAACAAGAATTTTTTTGTTCTTTCTTTTTATAAAAAGAGTAGTATCAACCTTTCCTCTTAAAAATCTATTTTCTAATAAAAACTTACTTAATCTTTCATACCAAGCTCTAGGGCTTGTTTTAACACATATAAAGCTTTGTTTAACCTAAATACATGATTTGAAAGTTTATGATTTTTAAAATCAGAAGGTTATTCTACATATACTTCTTCAGCAATATATCAATTTAGAAAAGCACTCTTGACATCCATTTGAAATAATTTAAAATTCATAAAGTAAGCAAAAGCAAGTAGCATTCTTATGGCTTCTAGTCTAGCAACAGGAGCAAATATTTCATAAAAATTAATTTTTTTTACTGATTATATCTTTTAGCAACTAATCTTGCTTTATTTCTTATTATATTTTCATCTTCATCTAATTTATTTCTATATACCCATTTGCTTCCTATCATTGGGTGATTTTTAGGTCTTGCAACTAGTGTCCATACATTGTTTCTTTCAAATTGATTTAACTCTTCTTGCATAGTAATTATCCAGTTATGATCTTTTTCTACTTCATCTATTGTTTTAGATTCTAAATGTGAAATAAAAGCTATATAATTACAAACATCTTTAAGTAAAGATCTAGTTCTAACTTCTTATGTCGGATTATCAATTATTAATTCTTTAGGATGATTATGGACATACCTCCATTCTCTTGAAAGATTATCTTTATCTTGAGGTTGTTCTTGAATGTTCTGATGATTGATGCTTTCATCCTCATGTCTTTCATCCATTTGATCCTTATTTGTTTATCTGAGTCATTTAGGGTGAGCTCTTTCATTCCATCTTCTATGATACCTGCATCATCAGCACTCTCTCTCTTTCTTGATGGAAGATCATTAGATTCATCAAAAATAATATGAATTGACTCTTCCACTACTAGTGTTCTTTCATTAAATATTCTAAAGACTTTACTAGAAGTAGAGTAGTCAAGAAAGATAGCTTCATTAATTTTAGCATCAAATTTACCTAAGCTATCTTTGTCATTATTTAAAACAAAACATCGACAACCAAAAATATGAAAATAACCTATATTAAGCTTTCTATCCTTCCATAATTTATAAGGTGTTTTCTTTAAAATTAGTCTTATTAAGGCATGGTTTAGAATGTAATATGCTGTGTTAATTGCTTCTGCCCAAAAGTACTTTGAGAGCTTGCTTTCCCATAGCATGGTACGGGCCATCTCTTCAAGAGTTTTATTTTTTCTTTCAATAACTCTATTTTGTTGAGGTATTTAGGTGCTAAAAAGTTATGATCTATGCCTTTTTCATCATAAAATTTTTTAAAATCTTTATTTTTAAATTCAGTGCCATGGTCACTTTGAATAAAAATAATTGGCAAATCTTTTTCATTTAAAATTTTTTCGACAAAACTTAAAAAATATCGAAAATACTTCATCCTTGAAAGCTAAAAATAAAATCAAAATAAAATATGAAAAATCATCAATGATTACAAAATCATATCTTTTTCTTCGTAGACTAGTTATCCTTATAGGGCCAAATAAATTCATATACAAGAGTTCTAGCGGTTTAGAAGTTGAAATAATATTTTTAGATTTAAAGAAAACTCTTGTTTATTTACCTAATTGACATGCATCATAAATTTTATCTTTATCAAAATTAATTTTTGACAAACAAACAACTAAATCTATTTTAATGATTTTGAAAAGTGTGTGCATACTAATATGTGCAAGTCTATGGTGCCAAAGCCAACTAGTCTCATTAATTTTATCATTCATAGCCACAAAATATTGCATGCTTTGTAAAGAGAGATTATCCAAATCAACCGTATATATATTGCCATGCCTATGTCTAATGAATCTAGTGCTAACATCAGTGGGACTAATTATAATGCACATAGATGATTCAAAAACTACTTTATAATCTTTATCACATAATTGACTAATACTTAAAAGGTTATGCTTAAGACCATCTACAAGTAAAATATTTTTAATGCAAGTAGAGGGAGTCATACCAATATTACCGATACCGATGATCTTTTCTTTGTCATTATCTCCAAAGGTGACCTTCCCTCCATTTTTGGCTTCCAATGTGATGAATTGAGATTCATCACCAGTCATGTATCTTGAGAATCTACTATTAAGATACCACTTTCATTTTATTGCTTGGGATGCAAGACACACCTGCATAAAATCAAATTTTAACCTTAGGTACCCAAGCTAATTTGGATCTTTTGGGGTTAGTCACAATGGTTCCTTTTGGAACCTATATTTTTTTAACTTTTCTATCATCAAATTTATTTGATAAACATGTATAAGCTTTGTGCTTTACCTTACCATATTTAAAACAAGTGATATTTGACAATTTTGATACATTGACAAAAATATTTTTCAAAAACTTTTGTTTTCTTAGAGTGTTATAACCAAGTCTAGCTTTATCATATACAGCTTTTTGACTATCAATAATCATTTGAAGTTTGTTTGAATTTAGTATAAATCTATCAACTATAGGTTTTAACTTGATTATCTCTTCCTTTAGATCTTGATTTTCTTTTATAAGAGTTTCATTTTGACTTGAAAGTTCATCATTTTCTTTTATTAGAGACTGATTTTTTAGTTCTAATTCTTTATTTTTCTTATCAACTTCTTCATTTTTCTTAGTTAATACATGGTTTCTTGATCTCAGATTTTTATTTTTAGTACCTAATTCTTTTAGGTTATTTAAAAGTTTATGAAAAGCTTCTAACAGTTCATCATAAGTAAATTTAGATTGAGTTTCGGATGATACCTCAGTTTCATGTGCCATAAGGCACAGGTTGGCTTCTTCATGAGATTCTTCATCAGTGGTGGAGTCATCACTGTCATTCCATGTAGCCATCATGGCCTTCTTCTTCTTGAACTTCTTTTAGCCTTTCTTGAGCTGGAGGCATTCTGATCTGAAATGGTCCGACTTCTTGCATTCATAGCAGATCATGGGCTGTTCTTTTTTTTTTTCTTTGCTCAGCTCCCCTTTGATTAGTGGTCTTCTCCTTGTCCCTCGTCTTTTTCTTCTCATGAAGCATCTAAACTTTTTGGTGATCAGGGCCAAGTCATCATCTTCTTCGCTATTGTCTGATTTTTCTGTGTCTTCTTCTTCCTAAGCTGTCGACTTGAGGGCTATGATCCTCTTTCTTCTGATTTTCTCTTCAGTGTGTTGCTTCATGGTCAGTTCATGAGTCATGAGAGATCCAAACAGCTCCTCCAATGGTAGAGTTTCAAATCTTTAGCCTTTTGGATTGCAGTGACTTTTGCCTCCCATGATCTTGATAAGGATTTGAGCACTTTTCTCACAAGATCACTGTTAGAATAATATTTGTCAAGACTTTTTAAACCATTTATGATGTCAGTGAAATGAGTGAACATTTGAGTTATTGATTCTTTAGATTTTATTTTAAATAGTTTGTAGTTGTGCACAAGCATATTGATCTTAGATTCTTTTACTTGGTTTATACCTTCGTGTGTGACTTCTAACCTATCCCAAATTTTTTTAGCTAAATTGCATGTGAAAATATGATTAAATTTATTAGCATCCAAAGCACAATATAAAATATTCATGACTTTAGCATTGAGCTGAGCTATTTTTTTATTAATTTCATCTCATTCACCTTCCAGCTTAAGGAGAGACACACCATCAATTAATTTAGTGAGTGTGTGGTTCATTTACTATGATACTCTATATTTCATAGTCAAGTGCTTGTATGAAAATTTTCATCCGAGCTTTCCAATAGGTGTAGTTTGACCCATTAAAAAGTGAAGGTTAGTTTGTGGATTGCCCCTCGGCTAGAGATATGCTAAATTGGACTGTCATAGACCTTTAGCTCTTGATGGTTAAATCAAGCAAAGATTAGAGCACTGGGCTCTGATACCACTTGTTATACAGAAATAGAGCACAAGAGGGGACGTGAATTGGGTCTTTTTAAAATTTTAAAAGATTAGTGCACTAAAATAATATGCTAAAGAGATTGAGTGAAGTGGGTTGATATTCAATAAAAATAAATTCAAACTCAAAAGAAGGAATGCAAGTAAATGGCAGAAAGAATAAGTAAAGAAAAGTAAGCACAGCAAACACAAGAATTTATAGTGGTTCGGTGCCAACCTTGCACCTACATCCACTTCCTAAATTTTTACTTGAGAATTCAATCCACTAAATAGATTCAAAGATTACACTAAGTCAGACACCTCCGACCCTTGCCTTTCAAGCAAGAACACTTGTTTCTCAGATACAAGCCAACCCTCAATAATTCAATTTAGGGTTCGGATCAATCCAAACGATTTTTAGAACCCCTCAAAACTCAAACACTCAAAAATAAATTTAAAAAAATAGGGTACAAAAAATTCAGCACACAATCTCCTTAATTAAATACAATAAATATAATAGAAATACAATACTTAAGAACAAAAGCTTTTACTGTATACCCTCAATGAATTTCACACTTGATTATAATTGGAGAGTGGTTGGTGAAGTGCTTAAATACTTCTATTCTCTCTTTTAGGGCTGAATATGCTTTTCTCAAATTTAAACTTTAGAGCTTGTAAAATCTTGTGATTTCTCACTTCACGAGAGCATTTATAGTTGCCATTTATCCTTAAGAATGTCTTAGAGTTGGTTTAGAGCTGTTGGAGTGTGTTTGATGTGCATTAAATGCATCAAAAATAGATTGAAAATTAGCTGTTACGCATGCTCGCAGGAATGAGACGTCCCATGGGGTATCCCACTGGCATTGGGACATTCTATGGGGCGTCCCAATAGGCCAGATAGAAAGTTCAGCTTTCTGTTTTGGTCTCAGAGTCTCAGGTAGAGCTATTGGAGTGCGTTTGATGCGCATTAAATGCACTAAAAACAGACTGATAATTAGCCGTTACACATGCTCGTAGGAATGAGACATCCCATGGGGAGTCCCACCGACATTGGGACGTCCTATGGGGCATCCCAATAGGCTAGACAGAAAGTTCAGCTTTCTGTTTTAGTCTCAAGATCTCAGGGGTCATCCCAGGTGGATCATTCTAATCACATGGGTCATCCCAGGTGGGTCATCCCACTACGTGCTATGAGCCAAAATGAAGCATGCCGGCTACCCAACGAAAGGAGATGACCCAGATGGATTGTTTCATTTTATTTCAACCTAATTTTTAATGCATTTAAGGTTTGAAACTTACCAGAATACTTTCAAACGCTCTTAAGTGGATTCAAATCAATTCGGACACTCTCAAAAGTCTTCAAAAACTTCTCCAACTTGCTGAAACTTTAACTTTTGGCATACTTGATAAAGCTTTTCAAACTCAATCTCTTAGACTACTTAAAACATTACAAAAATAATCTCCAAAGATAGAAAATACATTAGTAGTCTTCTCAAATGGTTTGTAATCATCAAAATCAATTCTTGAAGCAATAGTATCCCATCCTCGTTAAGTTCTACCGATAGGCCGATGAGAGAGAGGCCAAGCATTACGGTGAGCTCGTCCTTTTCAAGCTTCAGCTCTAAATCATCATCGATGATGAATACACCTCTTTGTTCATCGAACCGCTTGATTAGCATCATACAACCAATTCGGGCTGATAGACGACACTGGGATATCAAGGAGTGCAAATGGTGTCTTCTGTAGAAGCTCTATTTGAGCATCCGAGATTGACTCCTTTATACTCTTCTTCCCTTTCTCTTTTGCATTCAGCATTCTGTACAATAAACTTGGAGAGCATCTACTCTCCAACCTCCCAGTATATAACTCAGTTCTTTTACGTTTAGTTTAAACCTATAGCACAACGCAGTGGAGGTCTTGGCATTACACGTAATATATAAGAAAATATTTAGTGAAAAAGATAACTCTCTTCTTTTATTTAAGGATCCTGAGCCCTAAAATCATATGAGTACTAAATATGTATATCAATGTACAAATAATGCACAACAAAGTATAATTTATCTTGTATCAATTAGGCATCTTGAGCATGCAATTTGAATTATTTCTCATTCAATTATGAACAACAAAAATTTGAATCAAACAATTTCTAAGATTTCAATTGGGGGGGAATGTTTATCGATTGGAATTTCTTGCACTAGCCTCCGGGCGTGGATATTGCTGTGGCGTAATGGAGGGAGGCAGAAGCACCAATGAGAAAGCGAAGAGTATGCTCCTTCGGCATGATGGAAGGAGGTGGCAACCGACGGAGGATCAACAAGATAGAGGGAGGCGGCCACCAGTGGGGAGATCAACAACGTGAGAAAATCATGTTAGATGGTAAGGATGAAAGAGAGCAGACCAACTTGAGAAGATCAGCAGTCGGAGACGAGCGGCAAAGTAGGGGGCGCGCGGTTGCGTTGGCAGTTAGGGGAGCACACGGTGGACGTTGAGTGACTAGGGTGAGGAAGAAAAGAGTTTATGTTTGTTTAAATATCAAAAGGGTAATTAGGTAATTTTATCATATTTGGGTAGCTCCTTTTAACTTAGATTTCAAATGGAGAGTAGTTTTTATTTAAAATTGGAAGGGAGAGTTTTTTTTAACTTTAAAGTGAAAATAGAAATTTTACTCTAGTTCTTGAAAAATAATATGTTATTATATAAATAGTATTTTTATATTAATAATAAAAATATTATTTTTTAAAATAATATTTTGAAAAAATAATATTTTTATTATTATTTTAAAATTAATATTTTTTTATACAAATTATTATTAATAATAAAATAATAATTTTTTTTCTTTTTCCTCTCTTTTGCCAAATATTTTTTTCTTCTTTTTCCTTCCTAATATTATTTAAAAAATAATATTTTTATTATTATTTTAAAATTAATATTTTTTACTTTAAATTATTATTAATAATAAAATTATAATATTTTTTTCTTCTTCTCTTCAAATATTTTTATTTTTTTTCTCCCGTTGCCCCCACCCCCATAGTGTGAGACCCAGGTCATGGCCATTTGCACCACCCCTGTTGCAGCCCTGCCCAACTGTCGTCTGCATCAAATGCATGAAAATAATTTTGCTATGTTCTTATTATTATTCAAATTATTATTAATAATAAATAAATATTTTAAAAATAAAATATTTATTATTATTTTTAAAAATTAATATTTTTAAAATAATATTTTATTATTAATTTTTAAAATAAATTTTTTAAAATAATATGTTATTATTATTAATAATATTTTAAAATAATATTTAAAAAATAATATTTTTATTATTATTATTTTAAAATTAATATTTTTTGCTTCAAATTATTATTAATAATAAATAATAATATTATTTTTACTTTTTCTTTTTTCCTCCCCCTCCCTAAATATTTTTTTAAAAAATTAATACCTTAAGAAAATAATATTTTAAATTATTATTAGGAATAAAATAATAATATTTTTTTATTTTTTCTCTCTCTAAATATTTTTTTCTTTTCTTTTTTTCATTTTTCCTCCTTTCCTTCCCTTCCCTTCCTCCCGCTGTCTCCCCCCCCACCCCCACCCCCACTGCGTCCAGCTCTGGCGCCACCAACCCCCCTCTCCTCCCCTCTGCAGCCCCATCCCATCGCTGTCTCCTCCTGTTCTCTCCCTCGACCCTGACGAACCCGAGCCCCCACGGCTCCGTGTGAGCACCGACGACTACCCCTCCAGTCTCCTGGCTTTGGCACCATCAATCTGGCCCCACCCCACCACCTGTTGGAAATTATGTCCTAAAACTAATCGTGTGATAATTGAGTTCTTCTTTGTATATGAATTATTGATTATTGAATAAAAATTATTATAGTATTTTTCATCACAAAGTGACATCTTCCTCGAACTCTTGTACTGCGATGAAGTCCTTAGAACTATGCTAGTGTACAATAAAGAAAGAATTTATCGTATAGTTCTTAAACATGTTCGCGATCAAATGATATATCATTATAAGACGATGATGTTTATCAAGTGGAGATCATTGTGTGCCATATGGGTTGGTTGTCCTCTTAACTAAGAAGTATGGTGACACTGGTATGGTATACAAATGAGATATAGAGGTACATCATCACTGAACAAGTGACTCATCTGCAAAGCATTCTGCTGTCAAGAGCTGCTCGCAAAATATATGGGTATAAGTGTCCTTCAGACCTGAGATCATCATAGTGACTTACAAGCAACTCACTGTGCTTTGGTGCCAAACTATCTGAATTTCTAATACAGTGACGGAAAGCTACTAGGTACAGTCAAGTACTTACGAAGTCTGTGTATAGATCAAGATGGGATTGACCCCTCTGAATTATTGAAGTTGATGTATCACTGTATTTTAATTTAGCAAAGTCTTGACCAGGGTAATCAATGAGATAGATTTGAAAGGTTGAAATATAATACGGATGAAGTAATCTTGATTGATAGTTAACCTAAGACCATCCTACAACATCCAGGGTCAAAAGGATGAATTATGCGATAACCATATGTATGGGTTCTAAAATATTTTTTTACGATAATTCGACCTATCTGGACGTCGGGAACCATTACTAAATGGTATCTCAATTAGTGTAGAAATTAGTTCCTATGCTACCGACTTAGTGTTTGAACCATGGAGTCACGCACATAAGTCAGACAAAATAGAAAGGAATTAGCCTATGTTTATATGTCCAATTTGAAAGCACTTGACTTGATTGAACATATAAGCCAACTTGATTGAGAATTAAGTTATGGGTCAAATGAGATTGAAGAGTTGACTATGTCTAGTTAGTACTACACATGAGATTCAGGTTTGATCCTGGGGATGAACAGTTTTTGATCTATGATCTATGAAGCATATAAAAGATTCGATATAAGTGCTAATTAATTTTAGATTAGATCTGAATTAATTGGATTAATGAAGTTCAAAATTCAAGTTAGACTTGATACAAAGTTCTAAAGTATTTAGGATTGATAGTCTTTCAAAATTATTTCGAACTAGCTTCAAATTCGATTTCAATCGGATCTATTTTGATGAGATATAAGAATTCTTACTTGTACTGAAATTCTCCTCTCATGTGGGCTGACCAACACATGGAATGGTGCTGGTTTGGGGCATCCCATGTGGGTGAGGGAGTGGGTGCAAATTGGTTGTCATAAGTGATGGTAATTATATCTCATGTAGGAATCATTCTTTCATGAGTATTGGACTAATTCAAATCAGATTTGAGTTAGAACTCCTACACTTATTGGGTCATGAGAATCATCTATAAATAGAGAGGGTCTCTACCTATAGATGCATAGCAAATAAATCAGATTGAGAGAAGAGAGAAAGAGAGAGAGAGAGAGGCATGAGAAGAGAAGAGCCTTCTTCTTCCCTTGGTCTCTTCCTTTTTGGTGCCGCCCCTCTTCCCTTGGGCATGGATCCTTCTTGGACATCTCACCTGCTGCTATGAGATGTCATACCAGCACATCTTCTCTCTCATTTGATTGGATTGTGAAGGCAATTGGATTGGTTCTTCCTGCTTTTCTGCAACATCTAACGTGCATGCGAAGTAGAGGGTCTGCATATCCAGACCTCCATAAAGATTTATATCAGATTATTTAAAATTTGATCTTTGGTTCTACTTGTATTCAGGTAAGAATTTACTCCTTAATCATGTAGATGAATAAAAAAATTTTTAGATGCAACCTGAGCCTTTCAAAGAGAAACAATTTTCCTTTCCTTCAATTGGTATCAGAGCAGGTCTGAAAATATGCATGTATAACTAAATTTTTTAAGATTAATTACATAAGATGTAATTGAGATTTTTTGTAAGATATTAAATATAATTTAAATTTATTTATATAAAATTTTTGATCTGATTTTGATTGGATTAGATGAGCCTAATCAATAGTTGATTGAGGTTATTATAAGTTTGTTATAATAGAATTCTGTTGTTGCTGAATTTTTGATGAAATAATAATATGAATTAAAATTTATTTTAAATTTATTTTAATAAAATTTTAATATTATTATTTTTTTATGAAGTGAAGATTATTTCAGATCTAAATTGAATCTATTTCGATGGATATTTAGATCTAAATCCTATCAGAATTCAGCACTGCACGAAAATAGATTTACCAAAAATTTATTCCTGATGCATTCATATTTACATCTAATTAATTTTTTATATAATATCAAATCTAAAATTGATATTTTATAAGATATATTTTAGATCTGATATAATATATATGATGCATCAAATCTAATTGGATTAGATAAAGAACATAATTGATAAGATCATGGATATGTTCATGACACAAAATAGTTTTGTCAATAATTGCATGTTGATGTAATTATGTATGAAATTAGAATTCAGATCTTAGTAGCCTAGTACTCGAATTGATGAGATCATCAGACCATCTAATCATAGGAGATTGAAAAAATTAATCTCTCTTTTGTCTATTCGATGGATTCTCTTATGACGTGTAGGGGTATCATTGTGATCCGATTTTATGAAGAAAAAAATGAATAGATTTTTATGTATTATTTTAATTATAAATATGTTTAGATTAGACTAAAGTAATTTATGATTTATTACAATAGGATAAAATTCGAATATAAAATTATTTTAGATCTGAATTGCATATTACATAAGATGTAATTGATATTGATTTAAAAGTTGTCATAATACATGAGATGTATGTATGAAGTTTAGATCATACCTATACATATTTAATTATTAAATATATTATAAAAAAATATTTTCATGGATTGAAACATATGGTATGCTTCATCTGAAATACTTGTAGAATAGTTTTACAAACTGAAACACACGTTTCACACACTTAATTTTGAATTAAGTTTGAATGATCTAGATTTGAGAATTGAAGATCATTAAGACACCACATAAATCGATGGATAAAGGGTTAGCTTGAATCAGGTCCTTCTAATGGGTTAGATCTAGAGTCAGAAATATATATAGATTAAGTAAAAAATTGATTAAATCTAATCAAATGTTGAATTAGATCAGATCAGTATTGTTCTAAATCAATCTCAATAGTTAAAGTTTGATCAAATCCTTGTGTTTGACCCTAATAAATGGACCATGATCATGGCTCCGTGGTTGAGCTTGAATCTTCTGGTGTGCCAAATCAAAACTAATTAACCAGTTAGTGTCTAAGATAAGTTTGGCTGATTCGATCAAGTAATTTTTAATTGGGAGCTATTTACCAAGATACGTCTATGGTGAGTTATGGGCACATCCCTCCCACTGACCTCACTTACCTGACCGACATGGTAGATTATATTTTGATTAGGTCACTAGTCGATTCATGTTGACCCATGCCATTAAGGTGAATCAGTGTGACTAATTAGATGTCTTTAGACCACTTTGTGTTTAATCCTCTATATGACTTGGTGAAGTTAGTAGGAGGATTTGCAGCTTGTAGATCGACTTCTTCTCTTATTTTTAGATCAATAAAATTAAATCTTCTAAATTATTAGGTCCATAAAATGATAAAGTTATGGGATAACTTGATCATAGTCTTCCATTAAGGTGCGTGATAATGAGTCCAATATTCCAAATAGGCATTGGAGGCGCCATATGTCTGGTGTCTATTACGTATTGAAATTATCATTCATCATATGACCATCATGATGTACCTTCAAATCAATGCTCAAGTTAGTCGAGCCACACTCGGGCCTGGACATCCATTTATTGGATGTACTTGGTATTATCATGTTAATGGTTGGACCTAACCAGGATTTTCAGTGGAGGCGCCACACGCCTGCTGAAGGAATATTTGGGGCAAAACCTAATTGCTAGAAGTTATTTGGAGAAATAATTGGTTATGAACCTACCCATGGATGTACTAGGGTTGGTCGAGCCACACTCGGGCCCGAATGCAGTTTGTGTGGATTTTAGTATCCGCTAAAAAATTAGTGTAATTCTTCGAGTTGGAGGTAGAGGCTACCAATTCATTAAAATAGTGAGAGGACCTTTAGACTAAAGTCCATATCTTTAAGATTAAAAATAATTCATATACTAATAGGTTAATATTTTTTCTTTCAATTATGGCCAACACACTATCCCTCCATACGTTGTTGGACAGCGATAAGCTCATCGGACCCAACTTCGATAGCTGGTATCGAAAATTGAAGAATGTCTTGGAGCACGAGAGGATTTTATATGTCCTTACGGATGAGGCACCTAAAAAACCTACAGCCAATGCTCCTTGTGCCGTGAGAGATACTTACATGAAGTGGCTCAATTGTCGCACGACTGTATGTTGTGTGATGAGGATAGCTATGAACGACGAACTTAGTCGTAAGTTCGAGGATGCGCAATCAGAGGAGATCATTCAAATATTGAATGAATCCTTCGACACCTCTGAGGATGCAGAGAGACACAAAATCTCCTGTGTAGTGTTCAATACCCATATGCGAGAGAGGACTTCCATCACTGATCATGTATTGTACATGATTAAGCAGATTGAATGCCTTAGCAAACTTGGCTTTTCGTTGTATGAACAGTTAGACAAGGATGCTATTGTTGGATTTGAGATTTGGTGCATGCATATGTGTTTCAAAACTTTTATTTTCTAAACACCGCAGTGGAGAATAAGATTAAAATACTTTTAATTTGAATTTTGCATGCATAAAAATATGAAACCACATGGATCTATTTCATATACTGAAATTGATATATGCTGAAATTTAGATTGTGATCAAATCACATACCTGTTTTGTAATTTCTTTCTTTAAATCTAGATCTGAAAGAGACGAGGCTCTCTGTTAGCCATATAAGTATCTGACCTCTATAAGTATCCACTTGGGATCAGCCTAGAATAGTCCTCTTTAATTTAAATTTTGGTTCTCCAAAATTCAGCCTACTAAATCTGAGCGAAGCCTGGATCGCGATCAACACTTGATCTTTCTCCTTGATCTTCTTTTTCTCTTTTTCTCTAGAGTTTCTCCTTGCTATGTGCTGCTACCAGATGTTAGAAACCAGGAAGGAAGAGGCACCCAAATTCTTTTGGGCATGAAACTCCTTGGGACGCGCGTCCTAAGGAAGGGGTGTATAGAACACCCAAGAGAAGAGAAAGGGAGAGGAAGAGAGGGCATGGAGAGAGCCTCTGGATGTGAGAAACTGTTGGTTTTGATACTCTAGGGACCTTAGGAGAGGTCTCTTTAAATAGGCATAAGGATTGAATCCTATTCAATCTCATAATACAAGTCCTACTTGCATTAGGATTTCTATTAACTTAAGTTATCCAACTTACATTAAGAAACCCATTAGGTGCCAACTATTAGAGCCCTTGCACCCATAATTAGACACCCTCTTTTGCACCCAAGAGATATCTCATAAGAAAATCAAAGGCCCTCTAATTAATGGACATGTCCAAATTGATCAAATTAAAGTGACGCCCCATAATAACTATCAAGAAGATTCATAAGGGACTTGCACCCTTAATTTATATGATTCATAACCTTAGACACCCAATAATTGGAGTCTCATGAATCTTATTCATATAGGTTATTAGCTTTTAATTAAGTTAGAATTAATTTATCAAATAAGTAATCCTAATGGAAAGAGAAATTGGGTCTAATCATATGCTAGCAAGGTTACCATGAACCCAATGAATTTCTCTAAACCCAATTGATACTTCATAAGCTCAATTACTTATTTAAGACTTAATCTCTTTATTGTGTGACCTCATAGATTCAATTCTATTTGGTAGTGAGATATACAATGATCTCTATCATCATATCATTGAAACTCTTTTCAATGGATTGGAATAATTCCACTCTAACTCAACAAGGATTGTCGATCCAGAACAATCCTAGTGAGCTTTCACAATCCACTAGTGGCATCTAGCAGTATATAGTGACAATCCAGTAGAACTGAAATGAACCTCTAGATATAGTTAACGTATGATTCAGTTCCTTTATCGTAAGTCCCAATTAGATGGCAGGTCATGGATAAATCGTCAAATCTCAATATCAGTCATATGATGATTCAATCAGCTTAAGTCTATACGTAATTTTATGAAATTTTTTTTCATCAATCACACTGCTATGGTCATAGACTTAAAAAATCAGTCTCTTAAATCTCATAGGACTACTCCCTTCTGCTAGGATTAATAGATCCTATCTTGATGCACACCCCACTCCTAAAGTGGACCAATTGTTGCCAACATTCACTACAAGGGCTCTTTGAGATCCATGTTGATGTGTCAGTCAAACTCCAGCAGCCTCACTACGAGTAGTAGTGTTATCTCAGGTCAAAGGATCAGTCATACAACTACAGCATCGAGAAAGTCATTAACGAGTGAGCAGACATCCATGTGACTTCTCGTGTTGGTCACGCTCAGTGCTAGTTGTTCTCTAACAACCACCTACACTTTCGCTCCAATGTCTCTACACTGTAGACTCAAGATCCATATGTTCGAAGGAAGTGATTTATGTACTGATCTATCTAGATCAATCACCATTCCCATGATGATTCTATGATCAGGAGCCATTTAGGAATCAACCATCAATGACATATATCTCAAATTCTCAACTCTTTGAGAATATGTGTCATCATCTTGTTAATCCCTTGGATGATTCATGGACACATAGACATGAATGATAATATAACTGCCCAATAAGTACAAAATCATGTCTTAGAGATATGAAATGTGTCAGCCAAGATTGACTTCTAGGACATACATCCAACAATCTCTCACTTGCACTAAAGCCAATCTAATATGTACCAAGCCCTATCTTCACAAGCCAGGCTACAGTCTTAGGCTAGCTAAGTGACTTATCAATGGATCATCTACATCATATGTGGAGTTTTCTCTCTGCACCTCTATGTATTTCTACTGGAGGTAGTCACGTGTTTTGCTGTTCTATGTGCTTGGGTATCTGGTGAGACCTAGACTTCTTAGCAAAAGCTATGGTGCCATTGTCTTTGTAGTATAATGTCACAGTATCTGATAGCATGACAATCAATTCTACAACTAACATTAGAACCAGAATACATCCTACACATCTACAGTGTACTCAGCTTTCATTGATCGATTATTTAGAACCTTTCCAAAATATCGACATAGCAACACATCTATAATGTAGACATTCTACCATCAACATCAAACATAAAGTCTGAATTGGTGTATCCTCCCACTCCTAGTTTTGATTCTTTTTCAAATTAAGAACATATCTTTAGTTCTTCTTAAGAGCTTAAGATCATTTTCACAGCAATCCAGCGCTTTCAGTCTAGATACAACTGATATATACTTGTGACATTCACAGTATAATCAGTTCAAGCACTACATGGCATATGACTATGCTTGAGAGGATAGCAGACCCCTTTTCGAGATTCTATGTTAAATGCTTTTAGCATCCGATCTCTGTACTTTATCTATGAAAATACAAGCATCCAATTACATCTATCACTATAGATCTTTAGGACACTCGTTTTATGTCTTTTATGGAGAAATCTATATTCAACCATATTTTGATTGATGTCAGTATTTGACACTCCCACTGATCCTTTTGAAACCCATAATTTCTCATATCTGATCAAACAATTTGACTATTCCAACTCCAAGATTTTTTATAGATTTTGTGATCTTTTATCACAAGAAATAAAATTCATAGGCTATTCCATATAGAAATCTTCAAAAGATCTCTACTCAAAAAAGCTATTTCACATTCTTTCTTGGAGTTGATGTCTCACATCATCTCGTTGTAGGTTCTCAGATTATCTCTATGTTCCCTATCTCCCATGAGAAATGATTTTCTTTACATCCTCTAATAAGCATACTCAAGTACCTTTCGAGAGGATTGGAGATCCTACTATGTGTACGAGGTGGAGGAGGAATACACGTCTACTAGCTCATGATTAATATGTTCTTAAGGTCTCAAGGCTCTCTGCTCTTAAGAGATACTCTCGTAGAGCTTAACTTTTCTCCCACTGTTTCATCTTGGTTAAACAGTTTTTCAAGAAGATAGCATTGAGTCACATCACATTGTAATCCCATTGGAAAGTAATATCCCAAATTCTTTTAGGAAGAGCTTTATAGATCTATCCTTTAATATTTTTACCTGCTGTCCTAGACACAGGCTGGACATCTTTGAATCTCAAAATAATCAAAATTCAGTTCTCACCATGTCATATTTTGTATGGTGTGGTAGGAACAGGTTTAGAGAGAATCCAATTTCATAGAAATAAAGCATGTCCCTAAAGAAATATAAATAAATCAATGAATTTCATTATGGATCAGATCATATCTCATATAGTTTCATGACTCTTCTTATCTCATTGAGCTGAGATTTACTAAGAGGGGTTCAATATGAAATAATATCATTTTATGAGATAATCAAGAAATTTCTTTCAATGATATTATATCCTCATTTCGATCGAAGTACCTTCAAAAATTTTTCGATTTATTTCTCTACTTACATCTAAATTCTTTGAACCTTTCAAAAATTTCAGATTTGTATCTCATATATAAAATAGAGACAACTCTTTAGTTAGCACATCACATGGGCTACACACATCAAATATGTACAAGGATAAGTATCTCAGTGGTCCTTTTTCTCTTATCTCACAAGAGTAGCTTGGTCATATTTTCTCAAAGAGATGATGCACAAACTAGATTTAACTCGACAGTCAATAAGCCCAAAGGCTCATATTTTTTCAGTTTGTTAATCATTTCTTCTCCAATATGACTTAGCTATAGGTTCCATATATACTTTAAATTTTATCTCAATTTTGGATCTCTCAGATCCAATGGCATTCACTGATTGTTCAATTAAGTTTATATATGCATCAACATGCAAATGATAGAGATTGTCTCTAAGAACTAAATCTAAATGATGATCATAAAGAATAGATATCCATGGCCGCAGCAGCAACTGTTGCCCTATAGTCAATTCAAGGGTTACTTCCTCAGCCCTCTACCTTTCCATTGACTCTACACTCGAGTCTATAGCTCAACTAGGAGAAAAAAAAATCGTAAGGATAGTATTGAGCAATTTCGACATACCTACTCTAGGTGTGTCTTTATTTCTTTAGGCTCTTTAGGTATTTACCTCTGAACTCTTTCAAGGTTCCTTTGTTATCAACACTTTGACCAATTTAAATAAAGTACCATGATGGTCTTTCATATGGTAGTTTATCATAAACTATATATATAAATTAATCAGAGATCGCAGGATCAAATCCATAAGCAATTCCTTATGCATGATCATGTTGAGCCTTTTAAGCTCTTTAATATCATCGATCATTATCAAATAATGATCATAGACTGACTGTCCATCATGCATCACATATGCTGTGCAACTCTGATCACCTCACAATACTTGTGGATGAATCAACATATCATTGGCAGTGTACATATACTCATGCATAGCACCTATCTTTATTGTCATTGTCCATCCACTCGTCAAGTATAGCTCGTTGACTATGGATTGGATAGGTTGTTAACATTAGAATAACCTAGTAGAGAATATTGCTTAATTTTTTAAAATTAAGAATAATTTTTAAGTTTGTAAGCTAGTCTATGTACTCGATTTTGGTTAATCGGTTGATATCTAAGATTCAAGCTAGAGGGTTGGAAGCTGACACAATGAACAGCAGAGAGCAAAGATTTTAATTGAATATTTATATTTATTTTATAATTTTACTCTAGAGACTTTTAGATGCAAAAAGAGACTCTCAATATTTTATCAGAACTCCCACACTCTCTGGGTAGAGAAACGAAAACTCTAACGTGACAACTGGATTTCTAGTGGATACTGTGGTTCCATCGATGTCGTGTACCTCACCTAACAGTTATTGATAATATGAATAAACACCAATGCGGGGATAACTCTTTATCCAGATATTTCTCTAAGCAGCGACTTGGTCTCTAAGTCATGTGGGCTCATCTAACAGTTATTGTCCGTATTTCTTAGTTAAGTCAGACCCACCATTCACAAGCAGGTGTAAAGCCATCATTGGGTCCCTCACCTAACAGTTATTGGGTCCAACCCCATATTTACCCCGCAGTAACTCTTTGCTAATAGAGTGGTTGTATGTTCCTGATGCATCTGAACCACTGTGACCAGTCGAGAACAATCAACGCCGGTAGCATGCCCGCATATCTACAACGGTGGAAGACCTTGAACTTAATATTTTGTAGAGAGATTTGAGTTTAGGTCTCATCTAATCAGTCATCACATGACTGATGTAATTGACATGGACTAAATCAAACCACCAAGCAACCATATTTGTGACTCAATCTTTCAAATTGATTAGATAAGTGGAGATTAATGGGGGTCCCTCGTTGCTTTCTTTAGACACCAATAAATTATCAGATAAGTGAATAGAACCAATTAAATAACCATCTTTTAATTACTTACCTTAGATACCAATTGGATAATTGATCAGAATTGGTTAGCTCAAGTGAATCGAACTCAAATCAATAAGCCTAATTAGGTCCTTAGGTTAATCGATTCGACATATGGAACTCAATCGATTTGATCAACAACAATTATATGATCATTAACTTAATTGATCTAACTTAATTCAATACTTGACTTAGTTTAATCAATTACTTAATTAAATTAGACCCATATGTTCCAAATCAAAAACTTTAGATATAATCCTATTACATGACCTAATTTTTGATTTTTTCATGATCAAAATTTTTATATACAAACATAAATTTTAGATTCTAAAATCATATTTCAGATCTAAATACTTTGCATGAAAGTAAGTATTAAAATATGAAAATAATTTTTAAGTTCTAATATATAAATATATATCACATATATGCATGTAAAATCAGATCTTAAATAAAATTTTAGATCTAAACATGATATCATATATCTCATATACTAATCATAGATCAGATTAAAGCTAGATTTATGATCTAAATATATAATTATATATCATACATATGAATCAAAATTTAGATCACAAAAAAATTCAGGTTTCATGCATGTATCTATTTCACATGAACTAGAACTATTTCTAAATTAATTTTCAGATCTATGCATGCATCAACATATCAACTATATATTTTAGAATTAAATCTAAAATTAAATTTTAAATTTAAAAATCCATCCATATATCTCATGTACCAAGAAAAAATTAATTTTAAAATTTTTTCAAAAATATGTATATTAAAATTCAGCATATGAAAATTCGTGGCTCTGATACCACTGTTGGATTTTTAGGTTTGATGCATGCATATGTGTTTCAAAACTTTTATTTTTTAAATACCATAATAAAAAATAAGATTAAAATATTTTTAATCTAAATTTTATATGCATAAAAATATAAAATCATGTGGATTTATTTCATATGCTGAAATTGATATGTGCTGAAATTTAGATTGTGATCAAATCACATACTTGTTTCGCAATCTCTTCCTTTAAATCTGGATCTAAAAGGGATGAGGTACTCTGTTAGCCACATAAGTATCCAGTCTCTACAAGTATCTACTCGAGATTAGCCTAGAACAGTCCTTTTTAATCTGAATTTTGGTTCTTCAAAATTCAGCCTGCTAAATCTGAGCGAAGTCCGAATCGCGATCAACACTTGATCTTTCTCCTTGATCTTCTTCTTTTTCTCTTCTCTAGAGTTTCTCCTTGCTATGTGCTGCTATCAGATGTTAGAAACCAGCAAGAAAGAGGCACCCAAACTCTTTTGGATATGAAACTCCTTAGGACGCACGTCCCAAGGAAAGGGTGTATAGAACACCCAAGAGAAGAGAAAGGGAGAGGAAGAGAGAGCATTGGGAGAGCCTTTGAGTGTGAGGGACTGCTGGTTTTAATGCTCTAGGGGTCTTAGAGGAGGTTCCTTTAAATAGGCATAAAGATTGAATCCTATTCAATTTCATAATATAAGTCTTACTTACATTAGGATTCCTATTAACTTAAGTTATCCAACTTACATTAGGAAGCCCATTAGGCACCAACTATTAGAGCCCTTGCACCTATAATTAGACACCATCTTTTGCACCCAAGAGACATCCCATATGAAAATCAAAGGCCCTCTAATTAATGATCATGCCCAAATTGATCAAATCAAAGTGGCACCCCATAATAACTATCATGGAGATTCATAAGGAACTTGCATCCTTAATTTATATGATCCATAATCTTAGACACCCAACAATTAAAGTCTCATGAATCTTATTCATATAGGTTATTAGTAGGTAATTAAGTTAGAATTAACTTATCAAATAAGTAATCCTAATAGAAAGAAAAATTGGGTCTAACCATGTGCTAGCAAGGTTACCATGAACCCAATGGATTTCTCTAAATCTAATTGACACTTCATAAGCTCAATTACTTATTTCGGGCCTAATCTCTTTATTGTGTGACCTCATAGATTTAATTCTATCTGGTAGTGAGACATACAATGATCTCTATCATCGTATCATTAAAACTCTTTTCAATGGATCTGAATAATTTCACTCTAATTGTCGATCCAGAACAACCCTAGTGAGCTCTCACAATCTACTAGTGACACCTAGTAGTATATAGTGGCAACCCAGTAGAACTAAAATGAACCTCTAGGTGTAGTTAACGTGTGATTCAGTCCCTCTATCATGAGTCCAGACTAGATGGCAGGTCATAGATAAATCGTCAAACCTCAACATCGATCATATGATAGATTCAATCAGCTTAACTCCATATGTGATTCTATGAAAATTTTTTTCCATCAATCACACTGCTATGGCCATAGACTTAAGGACTCAGTCTCTTAAACTTCATAGAACTACTCTCTTCTACTAGGATCGATAGATCCCATCTTGATGCACACCCCACTCCTATAGTGGACCAACTGTCGCCAACATCCATTACAAGGGCTCCTTGAGATCCATGTTGATGTGTCAGTCAAATTCTAGCAGCCTCACTGCGAACAGTAGTATCATCTTAAATCAAAAGATCAGTCATATAACTGCAGCATCAAGAAAGTCACTAACGAGTGAGTAGATATCCATGTGACTTCTCATGTTGGTCACGCTCAGTGCTAGTTATTCTCTAACAACCACCTACACTCTTGCTCCAGTATCTCTACACTGTAGACTCGAGACTCATCTGTCCGAAAGAAGTGATTCGTACACTGATCTATATGGATCAATCACCATTCTCCTGGTGATCCTATAATCAGGAGCAATTTAAGAATCAACCATCAATGACATATACCTCAAATTCTCAACTTTTTGAGAATATGTGTCATCATCTTGTTAATCTCTTGGATGATTCATGGACACATAGACATGAATGGTAATATAACTGCCTAATAAGTATAAAATCATATCCTAGAGATATGAAATATGTCAGTCAAGATTGACTTTTAGGGCATACATCCAACAGCTATCCTCAATTTGCTATCGAAATCCTACCTATTCTTTCTCAGTCATTATAGAATGACGAAGCTTGCATACCATAGTTTGCTAGGATTACTGCAGACTTTTAAGAAGGATCACCAGCTTCAGAAAGAGCCAGTAAATTTAGTGAGAGGATCATCTGCAGGACGTCGATCCTCTAAGAGAGAAAAGAAGAAAAAGGTGCAGATATTCTGTGTCGCCGATCTTAAGCAGAGCAAACCATCAAAAGTTGATAAGAGTTAGATAGAGTGCTTCTTCTACAAGAAGCTGGGTCATTGAAAAAGGATTTGTCCTACTTATATAGCCACTCTTGACCCAAATAATCCTAAAAATTAGAGAAAAAAGCAAGCGGTTGCTTCATAAGGTACTTATATGATAACTCCTTATAATTTTTCTATTTGTGATACTACTATCTGGGTATTGGATATCGAAAGTCTTATTAATATATGTAATTCACTGCAAGAACTGTGGGTAAGTAGGAAGTTTCGAGAGGACGAGCAATTCCTTAACATTGGAGATGGATGTTTTGTTCTAGTTCTAGCCTTGAAAATTTTGAAGCTAGTCTTCGAGTCTAGTAATGTCATGTTAAATGATTGTCATTATTGTCTCTCATTTTTAATGAATGTCATCTCTGTAGGTCTTTTGGCCAAATTTGGTTACAAGTTTAAAATAAAGGATAATTTTTGTGATATCATTATGAATGATATTACAATTATGTGTGGATAATTAAAATATGATATATATATAATATCACGATCTGTTAATGTAATATACACAGCTAGCAAATGTCCTAAATTAGATAATGTCAGTGAATTCTACCTTTAGCATTATAAGCTTGGTCATGTGAACAAGAGTAGGATTGACAGGTTGATCAAAGAATGTATCCTTGAGATAGATGATTGTGAATCATTACCTACCTGCAAATCCTGCCTACTTGGTAAGATGACTAAGTCACCTTTTAAGGAAAAAAATGAAAGAGCTAGCAATATCCTAGGTCTAATACAAACTAATATATGCAGACCTATGAACATAAGTGCTAGAGGAGGATACTACTACTTCATTACATTTACAAACGATCTATCGAGGTATAGGTATGTCTATCTTATGAAGCATAAGTTAGAATCATTTGAAATGTTCAAATAATTTCATGCTGAAGTAGAAAAACAAACTGAAAAGACTATTAAGACCCTTCGATCATACCGAGGAGGTGAATATCTCACTAGTGAGTTCCTGATATATCTAAAAGAAAATGAGATTCTCTCACAGTGGACCCCTCCTGGAACACCACA
>NC_026003.2:10799009-10817650 GCF_000442705.2 Elaeis guineensis | reverse complement strand
ACACATGTTACTGAACTTGAACCGGATTTGATTAGATCAGATCCGGAGTCCATTGATTATGCACCCTTAAGGTGGTCTGGTAGAGTACCACATCAACCGGATAGATACTATGATTTCTTGGTCCGGGATGGCGATCCTGTCGAACTTGATGAAAATGATGAGGATCCGATCACCTATATGGATGCAATGCAGAGACCTGACTTTGAGAAATGGCTAGAGGCCATGAAATCTGAAATGGAGTCCATGAAGGTCAACAATGTGTGGACATTGGTTGACTCACCCGAAGGAGTGAAACCCATAGGGTTTAAGTGGGTCTTCAAGAGGAAGAGGGGCATAGAGGAAAGGTGGAGACCTATAAAGTCCGTCTGGTTGCCAAGGGATATCGTCAACATTATGGTATAGACTATGACGAGATATTTTCTCCTGTGGCAATGCTCAAATCTATTCAGATTATGCTTGCGATAGCTGCCCATCTAGACTATGAAATCTGGCAGATGGATGTGAAGACAGCTTTTCTAAATGGAGAGCTGGATGAAGAGGTGTATGTGATACAACCTGAAGGGTTCACATCCACAGATGAGTCTAAGGTATGCAAGCTACAAAGGTCCATTTATGGACTTAAGCAGGCATCTCAGAGTTGGAACATACATTTTGATAGGATGATCAAAATGTATGGCTTCGTTAAGAATGGAGAAGAGCCCTGCATTTATAAGTGGGCTAATGGTCCAGTAGTAGTATTTCTTGTATTGTATGTGGATGACATTCTCTTAATCGGGAATGATGTCCCTGCATTACAGGGAATAAAGATTTGGCTGTCGTTACAGTTCTCCATGAAGGATCTGGGAGAAGCTTCCTACATCCTAGGGATGAGGATCTATAGAGATAGATCCTAAAGGTTGCTTGACTTATTCCAGTCCACGTACATTGATACTATGCTGAAAAAGTTCAGCATGGAGAATTTCAAGAAAGGCTATCTACCGATAGGCCATGAAATTTTTCTCTCGAAAAGGGATTGTTCGACAACACTTCAAGAGAGAGAGCGTATGGGTAGGATTCTATATGCTTCGGCAGTGAGATCTATCATGTACGCCATGACATGTACATGACTAGATGTGGCATACTCACTAGGGGTAGTGAGTAGATACCAATCTGATCCAGGAGAGAATCACTGGAAGGTTGTTAAAACCATCCTGAAGTATTTAAGAAATACTAAGGACCAGTGGCTTGTATATGGTGAATCGGACTTGAGACTTATAGGGTTTACAGACTCTAGTTTCCAGTCTGATCACGATGACAGCAAGAGTGTGTCAGGATTTATTTTTATCCTTAATGGTGGGGCTGTCTGCTAGAAGAGTTTCAAGCAGCACACTATGGCTGATTCAGTATGCGAGGCGGAGTATATTGCTGTATCAGATGCTGCCAAAGAAGTAGTGTGGCTGAGAAAATTCATCACTGAGCTCGGAGTAGCACCCTCCCTTGTTGGTCCAGTTTTGCTCTATTGTGACAGCTCTGGAGCCATAGCTCAGACGAAGGAACCGAAGGCACACCAGCGGACGAAGCATATTCTGCGCCACTACCATCTCATTCGGGAGATCGTGGATTGAGGTGACGTCGACCTTCAAAAGATCGACGGAAAGGAGAATCTGACCGACCTATTCACTAAAGCCATTGCGGTGAAGGAGTTCAACGACTACAAGTCGAAGATGGGTATTAGATACTGCACCGATTGGCTTTAAGCCAAGTGGGAGATTGTTGGGAATAGTGTCCCAAAGCCAATCGTCAGCTTGTTGACGGTTGTGTTCCTTTTGTGTTAGTACATAAATTATAAATAAATAAAAGTTATTTTAGTATTTTTTTCATCATAAATGTTTCATCTTCTAATGAACTCCTGTGTTGTGGTGAAGTCCTTAGGACTATTTAGACTCGACAAAGAAGGATTTATCGCTTAGTCCTTAAACCTGTTCGCGATCAAATGATACATTGTTACCAAGGACGACAACATTTATCGAGCATAGATCGTTGTGTGCCATATAGGTTGGTTATCCTCATAACCAAGGAGTGTGGAGATACTGGTATGGCATACAGGTGAGATGTAATGGTACATCTGTACTGAACGTGACCGACTCTGGAGCTATTTCTGCTGTCAAGATTTGCTCCGATGGGATATGGGTATAAATGTCCCTCCGATCTGAGACTGCCATGGTGACTTGCAAGCAACTCACTGCACTTAAGCACTGGACTACCTGAATTTTTAATTCAGTGACGGAAGGCTGCTGGGTGTAGTCAAGTACTTGACTTGTCGGTGCGTGTGTCAAGATGGGATTGACCACTCTAGTTTAGGAGTTGTGTACAGTCATGTTTCAATTTAGCAAAACCTTGGCCAGGGTAGTCCTAGTGAGGAGTCACAGGACTAATTGAGTTGAGCACGATTCGGATGATCTCATCAGAGTTGACAGTTTAACCCTGAGTCGTCCTAAACACAGGGGTCAAAAGGGATGAATTATATGGTAACCATATTCACGTAGGTTCTGAATGTTGTGATTGCGACTATTCGACCTATCCGGTCATCGAGTACCATTGCTAGATGGTCACTTCGATTAGTATAGGAATTGGTTCCTGTGCTACCGGCTTAGGTTCGAACCTGCGGGGTCACACACATTAGAGGTTCCTTTCTGATCTGATGGCTGATTATGATTTTTATATATTTGAGACTCTATGATTGAGAATTAGGATTCTCTGATCATGAGTTTCACACATTTTGGGTACCGGGATCAAAATTTTGAATTTCAAATTTTGAATTTGAAATTTGAACTCTTCGATCAAGGTTTCATATTGATGGACTTTGATACCCGATTGCCCATCGGATTTGGACTCAATAATTATGAGAGGTTTTATTAGTGATTTGATCGCTAATTAACTCAATTTGATTGAGTAATTATTTTTGGATCAAGTCCAATTGAATTGGATTCAGTTGGGTTTGACCCGATTAGGTTAAGAGTTAACCTAATCGTCGAGATGGTTTGGTCCCTGATTTGATCAGAGGTTGGGCTTAGTCAATTTCTGATTTGATTAGGATTTTATTGAGCTTAATTAAGCCTAATTAAGTTGGATTTAATTTAGTCTAATTGTGCTTAACCTATTTTGATTAGGTTGGTTTAATTAAGATCAAACCACCATTTGAATTTGAATCCCTGCACCACCTTAAATCTCTGCGCCCATTTGAATTCACGAGAAGAAACTTCTCATGAATTTTTTCTCACGCAAAGCCCTTCTCACACCCACTCTTGTGCACCATATGGATGGATAAAGCTGATTAGTTAACCATTCAAATTCAAAGCGTGTTTGAATTTGAATGGATAACTTATCTCTTTTGCCTTCAAGCTTATCCATCTTGTGCGCCTCATAATTCACACGAGAAAAAGTTTCTCGTGAAACTTTTCCATGCACAAAGAGTCCACGCCCTCCTCTTCTCACGCCATAAGTGGATAGGGATGAGTTGATTTTAGTTTGAATTCAAATTTGATTTGAATTCAAATGTGTAACCACTTGTCTTTATCCTCTCACGCGGATAAGACACGTTTTGAACTGTTTTAAAAGAGATAGGGAGCTGGGGCGTGAGTAAAAAATTTCTGAGAAAGAAAGTGGGGCATGAGGAAGCCTTGTGCGTGAGGTGAAGGTCCAAAACCTTCTGAGAGAAAAAGAAAGAAAAGAAAGAAAATTGGGCGCAGGGTTTTTGGTGTGTACCTTAGGGTTTCTACCTAGGGTTGGGGAAGTGAGATTGGTGTGCCACGAGTGTCGTGAGTCCACCAAATTTTAGGGAGAGATCCATCAGCCTCTCAACCAATCGTGCAGATGATCCGGAGCATCCAAAGAGTCGGCACACATCGATCGAAGGAGTTCGATCAACATCAGCCATCAAAAGGGTAAAATCACGAACTAGCATTCATGAGGAGCCGATCAGACGGGAGCTTCGTGTGGATGATCCGCAGAGGCCAGACACTAGTGTGGCTACGATGTGACGATCAGAGTCCCCCAACGATGATCAGATTGTGGTGATCGACTATCCGCAAAAGGTGATGTGTTCTGAACACAGTACAGTAAAAAGTTTACTGTTTCAAATTTGAATTTCAAATTTAAATGCATGCTGTTGTATCATATTTAGATCCTAGTGTAGGATTAATTAGTATTAATTAATGAGATTACTTAATAATTTTACTATAAAATAGTAATTTTGAAAAAGTTTTAAAATTATCATTTTGCCCCTGCACTGAATTTTCGCTTCAGATCCTATGACTAGGAGCTATTTAGGAATCAACCATCAATGACATATGTCTCAAATTCTTAACTCTTTGAGAATATGTGTCATCATCTTATTAATCCCTTGGATGATTCATGGACATATAGACATGAATGATAATATAACTGCCCAATAAGTATAAAATTATGTCTTAAAGATATGAAATGTGTCAGTCAAGATTGACTTCTAGGGCATACATCCAACAATCTCTCACTTGTACTAAAGCCAATCTAACATGTACCAAGCCCTATCTTCATAAGATATGCTATAGTCTTAGGCTAGCTAAGTGACTTATCAGTGGGTCATCCACATCATATGTGAAGTTTGCTCTCTGCACCTCTATGTATTTCTACTTGAGGTAGTCACGTGTTCTGCTGTTCTATGTGCTTGGGTATCTGATGAGACCTAGACTCCTTAGCAAAAGCTATGGTGCCATTGTCTTTGTAGTATAATGTCACAGTATCTGATAGCATGATAATAAATTCTGCAACTAATATTAGAACCAGAATACATCCTACACATCTACAGTGTACTCAGCTTTCATTGATCGATTATTTAGAACCTTTCCAAAATATCGACATAGCAACACATCTATAATGTAGACATTTTACCATCAATATCAAACATAAAGTCTGAATTGGTGTATCCTCCTACTCCTAGCTTTGATCATTTTTCAAATTAAGAACATATCCTTAGTTCTTCTCAAGAGCTTAAGGTCATTTTCACAGCAATCCAGTGCTTTCAGCCTGGATACAATTGATATATACTTGTGACATTCACAGTATAATCAGTTCAAACACTATATGGCATATGACTATGCTCGAGAGGATAGCAGACTCCTCTTCGAGATTTCTATGTTGAACACTTTCAGCATCCGATCTCTATACTTTATCTATGAAAATACAAGCATCCAATTACATCTATCACTATAGATCTTTAGGACACTCATTTTATGTCTTTTATGGAGAAATCTATATTCAACTATATTTTGATCGATGTCAGTATTTGACACTCCCACTGATCTTTTTGAAACCCATAATTTCTCATATTTGATCAAACAATTTGACTATTCCAACTCCAAGATTTTTTATAGATTTTGTGATCTCTTATCACAAGAAATAAAATCCATAGGCTATTCCATATAGAAATCTTCAAAAGATCTCTACTCAGAAAAGCTATTTCACATCCTTTCTTGGAGTTGATGTCTCACATCACCTCGTTGTAGGTTCTCGGATTATCTCTATGTTTCTATCTCCCATGAGAAATAATTTTCTTTACATCCTCTATTAAGCATACTCAAGTACCTTTTGAGAGGTTTGGAGATCCTACTATGTGTATGAGGTGGAGGAGGAATACACATCTACTAGCTCATGATTAATATGTTCTTAAGGTCTTAAGGCTCCCTGCTCTTAAGAGACACTCTCGTAGAGCTTAACTTTTCTCTCACTGCTTCATCCTGGTTAAATGGTTTTTCAAGAAGATAGCATTGAGTCACAATCACATTGTAATCCCATTGGAAAGTAATATCTCAAACTCTTTTAGGAAGAGCTTTATAGATCTATCCTCTAACATATCCACCTACTGTCCTAGACACAGGCTGGACATCTTTGAATCTCAAAATAATCAAAATTCAGTTCTCACTATGTCATATCTTGTATGGTATGGTAGGAACAAGTTTAGAGAGAATCCAATTTCATAGAAATAAAGCATGTCCCTAAAGAAATATAAATAAATTAATGAATTTTATTATAGATCAGATCATATCTCATATAGTTTCATGACTCTTCTTATCTCATTGAGCTGAGATTTACTAAGAGGGGTTCAATATAAAATAATATCAATTTATGAGATAATCGAGAAATTTTTTTCAATGATATTGTATCCTCGTTCTGATCGAAGTACCTTCAGAAATTTTTTGATTTATTTCTCTACTTACATCTGAATTCTTTGAACTTTTCAAAAATTTCAGATTTGTATCTCATATATAAAGTAGAGACAACTCCTTATTTAGCACATCACATGGGCTACACACATCAAATGTGTACCAGGATAAGTATCTCAGTGGTCCTTTTCCTCTTGTCTCACAAGAGTAGCTTGGTCATATTTTCTCAAAGAGATGATGTACAAACTAGATTTAACTCGACAGTCAATAAGCCCAAAGGCTCATATTTTTTTAGTTTGTTAATCATTTCTTCTCTAATATGACTTAGCTATAGGTTTCACATATACTTTAAATTTTATCTCAATTTTGGATCTCTCAGATCCAATGGTATTCACGGATTGCTCAATTAATTTCACATATGCATCAACATACAAATGATAGAGACTGTCTCTAAGAACTAAATCCAAACGATGATCACAAAGAATAGATACCCATGGTCGCAGCAGTAATTGTTGCCCTATAGCTAATTCAAGGGTTACTTCCTTAGCCCTCTATCTTCCCATTGACTCTACACTAGAGTCTATAGCTCAACTAGGAGAAAAAAAATTGTAAGGATAGTATTGAGCAATTTCGATATACCTACTCTAGGTGTGTCTTTATTTCTTTAGGCTCTCTAGGTATTTACCTCTGAACTCTTTCAAGGTTTCTTTATTATCAACACTTTGACCAATTTAAATAAAGTATCATGATGGTCTTTCATATGGTAGTTTATCATAAACTATATATATATAAACTAATCAGAGATCGCAGGATCAAATCCATAAGCAATTCCTTATGCATGATCATGTTGAGCCTTTTAAGCTCTTTAATGTTCTCGATCATTATCAAATAATGATCATAGACTGACTATCCATCATGCATCACATGTGCTGTGCAACTCTGATCACCTCACAATACTTGTGGATGAATCAACATATCGTTGGCAGTGTACATATACTCATGCATAGCACCTATCTTTATTGTCATTGTCCATCCACTCATCAAGTATAGCTCGTTGATTATGGGTTGGATAGGTTGTTAACATTAGAATAACCTAGTAAAGAATATTGCTTAATTTTTTAAAATTAAGAATAATTTTTAAGTTTGTAAGCCAGCCTATGTACTCGATTTCAGTTAATCGGTTAACATCTAGGATTCAAGCTAGAGGGTTGGAAGCTGACACAATGAACGGTAGAGAGCAAAAATTTTAATTAGATATTTATATTTATTTTATAATTTTACTCTAGAAACTTTTATATGCAAAAAGAAACTCTCAATATTTTATCAAAACTCTCACACTCTCTGGGTGGAGAAACAAAAACTCTAACGTGACAACTGGATTTCTAGTGGATGCTGCAGTTCCACCGATATCGTGTACCTCATCTAACAGTTATTGGTAATACGAATAAATATCGATGCGGGGATAACTCTTTGCCCAGATATTTCTTTAAGCAGCGACTTGGTCTCTAAGTCATGTGGGCTCATCTAACAGTTATTGTCCGTACTTCTTAGTTAAGTCAGACCCACCATTCACAAGCAGATGTAAAGCCATCATTGGATCCCTCACCTAATAGTTATTGGGCCCAACCCCATCTTTACCCCACAGTAACTCTTTGCTAATAGAGTGGTGGCGTGTTCCCGATGCAACTGAACCACTGTGACCAGCCGAGAACAATCAATGCCGGTAGCACGCCCACATATCTACAATGGTGGAAGACCTTAAACTTAATATTTTATAGAGATATTTGAGTTTAGATCTCATCTAATCAGTCATCACATGACTGATGTAATTAACATGGACTAAACTAAACCACCAAGCAACCATATTTGTGACTTAATCTTTTAAATTGGTCAAGTAAGTGGAGATTAATGGGGGTCCCTCGTTGCTTTCTTTAGACACCAATAAATTGTCAGATAAGCGAATAGAATCAATTAAATAACCATCCTTTAATTACTTACCTTAGACACCAATTGAATAATTGATCAGAATTGATTAGCTCAAGTGAATCGGACTCAAATCAATAAGCCAAATTAGGTCCTTAGGTTAATCGATTCTACATATGGGACTCAACCGATTTGATCAACAATAATTGTATGATCATTAACTTAATTAATCTAACTCAATTTAACACTTGACTTGATTTAACTAATTACTTAATTAAATTAGACCCATATATTCTAAATCAAAAATCTTAGATGTAATCTTATTACATGACCTAATTTTTGATTTTTTCATGACCAAAGCCCTTATATACAAACACAAATTTTAGATTTTAAAATCATATTTTAGATCTAAATACTTTGCATGAAAGTAAGTATTAAAATATGAAAATAATTTTTAAGTTCTAATATATAAACATATATCACATATATGTATGTAAAATCAGATCTTAAACAAAATTTTAGATCTAAACATAATATCATATATCTCATATACTAATCATAGATCAGATTAAAGTTATATTTATAATCTAAATATATAATTATATATCATACATATGAATCAAAATTTAGATCATAAAAAAATTTAGATTTCATGCATGTATCTATTTCACATGAACTAGAACTCTTTCTAAATTAATTTTCAGATCTATGCATGCATCAACATATCAACTATATATTTTAAAATTAAATCTAAAATTAAATTTTAAATTTAAAGATCCATCCATACATCTCATGTACTAAGAAAAAATTAATTTTAAAATTTTTTTAAAAATATATATATTAAAATTCAGCATATGAAAATCTGTGGCTCTGATACCACTGTTGGATTTCGAGGTTTGGTGCATGTATATGTGCTTCAAAATTTTTATTTTCTAAATACTGTAGTAAAAAATAAGATTAAAATACTTTTAATCTAAATTTTATATGCATAAAAATATAAAATCATATGGATCTATTTCATTGCTGAAATTGATATGTGCTGAAATTTAGATTGTGATCAAATCACGTACCTGTTTCGCAATCCCTTCCTTCAAATCTGGATCTAAAAGAGATGAGGCACTCTGTTAGCCGCATAAGTATCCGGTCTCTACAAGTATCTACTTGAGATTAGTCTAGAACAGTCCTCTTTAATCTGAATTTTGGTTCTCCAAAATTCAGCCTGCTAAATCTGAGCAAAGTCTGGATCGCGATCAACACTTGATCTTTCTCCTTGATCTTCTTCTTTTTCTCTTCTCTAGAGTTTTTTCTTGCTATGTGCTGCTACCAGATGTTAGAAATCAGTAAGAAAGAGGCACCCAAACTCTTTTGGGTATGAAACTCCTCAGGACGCGCGTCCCAAGGAAAGGGTGTATAGAACACCCAAGAGAAGAGAAAGGGAGAGGAAGAGAGGGCATTGGGAGAGCCTTTGGGTGTGAGGGATTGCTGATTTTGATGCTCTAGGGGTCTTAGAGGAGATTTTTTTAAATAGGCATAAGGATTAAATCCTATTCAATCTCATAATACAAGTCCTACTTGCATTAGAATTCCTAATAACTTAAGTTATCCAACTTACATTAGGAAGCCCATTAGGCGCCAACTATTAGAGCCCTTGCACCCATAATTAGACACCATCTTTTGCACCCAAGAGACATCCCATATGAAAATCAAAGGCCCTCTAATTAATGATCATGTCCAAATTGATCAAATCAAAGTGGCACCTTATAATAACTATCAAGGAGATTCATAAGGAACTTGCACCCTTAATTTATATGATCCATAATCTTAGACACCCAATAATTGAAGTCTCATAAATCTTATTCATGTAGGTTATTAGTAGGTAATTAAGTTAGAATTAACTTATCAAATAAATAATCCTAATGGAAAGAGGAATTGGGTCTAACCATGTGCTAGCAAGGTTACAATGAACCCAATGGGTTTCTCTAAACCTAATTGATATTTTATAAGCTCAATTACTTATTTCGGGCCTAATCTCTTTATTGTGTGATCTCATATGTTCAATTCTATCTGGTAGTGAGACATACAATGATCTCTATCATCGTATCATTAAAACTCTTTTCAATAGATCTGAATAATTCTACTCTAACTCAACAAGAATTGTCGATCCAGAACAATCCTAGTGAGCTCTCACAATCTACTAGTGACACCTAGCAGTATGTAGTGACAATCCAGTAGAACTAAAATGAACCTCTAGGTATAGTTAACATGTGATTCAGCCTTCTATCGTGAGTCCCGACTAGATGGCAGGTCACGGATAAATCGTCAAACCTCAACATCGATCATATGATAGATTCAATCAGCTTAAGTCCATATGTGATTCTATGAAAACTTTTTTTCATCAATCACACTGCTATGGCCATAGACTTAAGAAGTCAGCCTCTTAAATTTCATAGAATTACTCCCTTCTACTAGGATCGATAGATCCCATCTTGATGCACACCCCACTCTTATAGTGGTCCAACTGTCGCCAACATCCACTACAAGGGCTCTTGAGATCCATGTTGATGTGTCAGTCAAATTCTAGCAGTCTCACTGCGAGCAGTAGTATCATCTCAGGTCAAAAGACCAGTCATACAACTGCAGTATCAAGAAAGTTACAAACGAGTGAGCAGACATCCATGTGACTTCTCATATTGGTCACGCTCAGTGTTAGTTGTTCTCTAATAATCACCTACACTCTTGCTCCAGTGTCTCTACACTGTAGACTCGAGACTCATCTGTCCGAAAAAAGCGATCTGTGCACTGATCTATCCGGATCAATCACCATTCTCCTAGTGATCCTATAATCAGAAGTAATTTAAGAATCAACCATCAATGACATATGCCTCAAATTCTCAACTTTTTGAGAATATGTGTCATCATCTTGTTAATCTCTTGGATGATTCATGGACACATAAACATGAATGATAATATAACTGCCTAATAAGTACAAAATTATATCCTAGAGATATAAAATGTATCAGTCAAGATTGGCTTTTAGGGCATACATCCAACAGCTATCCTCAATTTGCTATCAAAATCCTACCTATCTTTTCTCAATCATTATAGAATGATGAAGCTTGCGGTAAACTACCATAGTTTGCTAGGGTTACTGTAGACTTTTAAGAAGGATCACCAGCTTCAGAAGGAGCCAGTAAATTTAGTGAGAGTTTCATCTGCAGGACGTCGATCCTCTAAGAGAGAAAAAAAGAAAAAGGTGCAGATATTTTGTGTCGCCGATCTTAAGCAGTGCAAACCATCAAAAATTGAGAAGAGTTAGATAGAGTGTTTCTTTTGCAAGAAGCTGGATCATTGGAAAATGATTTATCTTGCTTATATAGCCACTCTTGACCCAAACAGTCCTAAAAATAAGAGAAAAAAGCAAGCGGTTGCTTCATAAGGTACTTATATGATAACTCCTTATAATTTTTCTATTTGTGATACTACTATCTAGGTATTGAATATCGAAAGTCCTATTAATATATGCAATTCACTGCAAGAACTGTGGGTAAGTAGGAAGTTTCGAGAGGACGAGCAATTCCTTAACGTTGGAGATGGATGTCTTCTTCTAGTTCTGGCCTTGAAAATCTTACAGCTAGTCTTCGAGTCCAGCAATGTCATGTTAAATGATTGTCATTATTGTCTCTCCTTTTTGATGAATGTCATCTCTGTAGGTCTTTTGGCCAAACTTGGTTACAAGTTTAAAATAAAGGATAATTTTTGTGATATCATTATGAATGATATTACAATTATGTGTGGATAATTAAAACATGGCATATACATAATATCATGATCTGTTAATGTAATGTACACAGCTAGCAAATATTCTAAATTAGATAATGTCAATGAATTCTACCTTTAGCATTGTAAGCTTGGTCATGTGAATGAGAGTAGGATTGACAGGTTGATCAAGAAATGTATCCTTGAGATAGATGATTGTGAATCATTACCTACCTGTGAATCCTGCCTACTTGGTAAGATGGCTAAGTCACCTTTTAAGGGAAAAAATGAAAGAGCCAGCGATGTCCTAGGTCTAATACAAACTAATATATGCAGACCTATGAACATAAGTGCTAGAGGAGGATACTACTACTTCATTACATTTACAAACGATCTATCGAGGTATAGGTATGTCTATCTTATGACGCATAAGTTAGAATCTTTTGAAATGTTCAAATGATTTCGTGCTGAAGTAGAGAAACAAACTGGAAAGACTATTAAGACCCTTTGATCATACCGAGGAGGTGAATATCTCACTAGTGAGTTCCTGACATATCTAGAAGAAAATGAGATTCTCTCATAGTGGACCCCTCTTGGAACACCACAACATAATGGGGTGTCAGAGAGGAGGAATCGAACCTTGTTAGATATAGTCTGATCCATGATGGGCTTTGCGAGTCTGCCAATCTTTTTTTGGGAATATGCTCTAGAAACTGCATGCTACATTTTGAATAAGATGTCGAGCAAGTCTGTTGATAAACTCCATATAAGATATAGACTGGATGTAAGCCGGTGCTCTCACACCTTAGGGTCTAGGGGTATCCAGCTTATGTCAAGCATTTAAACACAGATAAGCTTGGATTGAAATCCAACAGATGCTTGCTCTTAGGGTATCCAAAGAAACTAAAGGATACTATTTCTACCTCACTGCAGAACAAAAGGTGTTTGTCAGCAATCGGACACTATTTTTGGAAGAGTTTCTTGGTGAAGGAGCTAATACCTGTAAAATTAAACTTAATAAAGTTTATAAAGTGGAAGGATCGACACACACAGAATTAAATTTGATTGATGAATCAAATCCAGAGCTCGTAGAGGCTCCATTAAAGAGATCCAGTAGAGTACTGCATCAGCCGAACAGATACTATGATTTCTTGATCCGGGATGGTGTCCTCATCAAACTTGATGAGAATGATGAGGATCCGATCACCTATATAGAGGCCATGCAAAGGGCCAACTATCAGAAATGGCTTGACGCCATGAAATTCGAGATGGAGTCCATGGAAATCAATGGTGTATGGATACTAGTTGATCCGACTGAAGGGATAAAATTCATAGGGTGTAAATAGATTTTTAAGAAGAAAAGAGGAGCGGACGAAAAGGTAGAGACCTATAAAGCTTGTCTAGTTACCAAGGTTTCCATCAGCGTTATGATATTGACTATGATGAGACGTACTCTCCTGTGGCAATGCTCAAGTCCATCCAGATTATGCTGGCTATCGCTGCATACTTAGATTATGAGATCTGATAAATGGATGTCAAAACCACTTTCCTTAATGGGAAGCTGGAAGAAGAGGTGTATATAATACAACCTAAAAAGTTCACATCCACAAATGAGTCGAAAGTGTGTAAGTTGAAAAGGTCTATTTATGGATTTAAGCAGCGTCTAGGAGTTGGAACATATATTTTGATAAGGTGATCAAAACGTATGGCTTCTTTTAGAATGAAGAAGAGCTTTGTTCTATAAGTGGACTTCTGATTCTGTAGTCATCTTTCTTATACTGTATGTGAATGACATACTATTACTAAAAAATGACATCCTGACTTTGTAGAGTGTGAAGCTGTGGTTATCATTATAGTTCTCCATGAAGGATTGGGAGAAGCATCCTACATCCTTGAGATGAAAATCTATAGGGATAGATCTAGAAGATTTCTTGGATTGTTTCAATCCACGTACATTGATACTTGTTGAAGTGGTTCAACATGGATAATTTCAAGAAAGACTATCTTCCGATAGACCATGAAATTACTTTTTTCAAGAAAGATTGTCTGATAACTTCTGAGGAGAGAGAGCCATGAATAGAATACCATATACTTCGACAGTGAAATCTATCATGTATGCTATGACATGTACGAGATCGGATGTGGCTTATTCACTAAAAGTAGTGAGTAGGTACCAGTCAGATTTGAGTGAAAGCATTGAAAGATTGCGAAAGCAACTCTTAAGTATTTGAAAAATACTAAAGATCAATGGCTTATCTATGGAGACACTGACATAAAATTTTGAAATATACTGATTTTAATTTTTAATTAAATTATGATGATAGTAAAAATATGTCGAGCTGCATATTTACTCTGAATGAAGAAGCTGTTTGCTGAAAAAATTTTAAGTAATATACTATGATCGATTCTGTATACGAAGCAGAATACATTGCTGCATCGAATGCTGCAAAGAAGGTGGTGTGGTTGCGAAAGTTCATTATTGAGCTGGAAGTTACACCTTCTATTGATGGCCTATTTTGCTGTACTGTGACAGCTTCAGTGCTATAGCTCAGATGAAAGAACCCAAGTCATATCATCGCACCAAGTATGTTCTACGCCGCTATCACCTGGTATGAGAGATCATGAATCGAGGTGACGTCAAACTTTAGAAGATCGATGGAAAAGAGAATCTAGCCGACTCCTTCATTAAAACTCTTGAAATCAAAGAGTTTCATGACTTCAAATGGAAGATGGGTATAAATACTGCCTCGATTGGCTTTAGTCAAGTGGGAGTTATTGAGAATTATGTCCAAAATCAATCGTGTGATGATTGAGTTCTTCTTTATATATAATTATTATTATTGAATAAAAATTATTTTGATATTTTTCATCACAAATGACATCTTTCTTGAACTCTTATACTGTGATGAAGTCCTTAGAACTATACTAGTGTACGATAAAAAGAGGATTTATCGTATAGTTTTTAAACATGTTCGCGATCAAATGATACGTCATTACAGAATGATGATGTTTATCGAGGGAAGGTCGTTGTGTACCATATAGATTGGTTGTCCTCTTAACTAAAGAGTGTAGTGACATGGTATGGCATACAAGTGAGATGTAGGTGTACATCGTACTGAACAAGTAACTCACCTGCTGAATGTTCTGCTATCAAGAGCTACTCGTGAAACACATGGGTATAAGTATCCTTCAGACCTGAGATCACCATAGTGACTTGCAAGCAACTCACCGTGCTTTGATGCGGACTATCTAAATTTCTAATGCAGTGACGGAAGGCTACTGGGTATAGTCAAGTACTTGCGAAGTCTATATGTGGATCAAGATGAGATTGACCCCTTTGAATTATTGGAGTTGATGTATCGCTGTATTTCAATTTAGCAAAGCCTTGGTTAGGATAATCCATGAGATGGATTTGAAAGGTTGAAATACAATGCAGATGAAGCAATCTCGGTTGACAGTTAACCTGAGACATCCTAGAACATCCAGGGACAAAAGGATGAATTATGCGGTAACCATGTGTATGGATTCTAAAATATTTTTTTACAATAATTCGATCTATCTGGATGTTGAAAACCATTGCTAGATGGTATCTCGATTAGTACAGAAATTAGTTCCTATGCTATCAGCTTAGTTTTGAACTTATGGAGTCACGCACACAAGTCAGACAAAGTAGGAAGAATTGACCTATGTTTATATGTCTAATTTGGAAGCACTGGACTTGATTGAACATATAAGCTAACTTGAAAAAATTAAGTTATGGGTCAAACGGGACTGAAGGGTTGACTATGTTAGCTAGCACTACACATAAGGTTCAGGTTTGATCCCGGAGATGAATAGTTTCTGATCTATGATCCTATAAAAAATTAAATTTAAGTATAATTAATTTCAGATTAGATCTGAATTAATTGAGCTTAATTGAATCTAAAATTAAGTTAGACTTGGTATAAAAGTCCTAAAGAGTTTGAGATTGACAGTCTTTCAAATTATTTTGAACCAGCTTCGAATTGGATTCGAATCGGATCCGTTTTGATAAGATATGAGAATTCCTACTTGCATGGGATTCTTCTCTCATGTGGGCTGACCAACATTTGAATGGTGCTGGTTTGGGATTCTCATGTGGGTGAGGAGTGGGTGCAAATTGATCATCATAAGTGATGGCAATTCTATCTCATGTAGGAATCCTTCTTTCATGAGTATTGGACTAATTCAAATTAGATTTGAGTTAGGACTCTATACTTAATGGGTCATAAAATCATCTATAAATAGAGAGGGTCTCTATCTATGGATGCATAGCAAACAAATCAGATTGAGAGAAGAGAGAAAGAGAGAGAGAGGCATGAGAAGAGAAGAGCCTTCTTCTTCCCTTGGTCTCTTCTCTTTTGGTGCCGCCCCTCTTCCCTTGGGCGTGGATCTTTCTTGGGCGTCCCACCTGCTGGTGTGAGGTATTACACCAGCATATTTCTCCCTTATTTGATTGGATTGTGAAGATAATTAGATTGAAGTTCATCCTGCTTTTCTGCGGTATCTGACGTGCATGCGAAGTAGAGTATCCGCACATGTAGACCTTCATGTAGGTTTATATCAGATTATTTGAGATTTGATCTTTGGTTCTGCTGCTATTCAGGTAAGAATTTGATCCTTAATCATGTAGATGAATAAAAAAAATTTTAGATGCAATCTGGACCTTCTGAAGAGAAACAGTTTTCCTTTCCTTCACCACCATCTGTGCCACAATATTTTACTTATACAGTACTTTGCATTGCAAGCCTAGCAAGCCTCCTTTTCTATGAATCGACTCCCTTTCAAGCAACCATCCCATCCTCACAGTGACCATTCTCGGCCAAGGATGGCATTTGATGATCCAATCCTACCAAAAGGCCTGGATCTCTGGCCACCGCCACTCTCTCGGCCAACTTTCTTTTCTTCGATGCCTTGGATTTTTGCTTCCGACGGGTTGAGCGGCTATCCTTGCCACCATTCGAGAGGAAGGGATCGAAGGGAGAGGTTGCCATCATTACTGGAACCATCATTGACGAAAAGGTCGATGGACACATTCCATCCACTAGATCTGATGGATATGGGCGGAGGAATCCGGTGGAATTCGATTAAAAGGAGAAAGGGATGGGCATCTGGAGAGCTTGAGCAGCTTCAAAGAAAAAGAAATTGGGAGGGAGGAAGGTGATGGTGCCTTAGAGAGATCGGAAAGGCAGGCCGACGCCCGTGACAATGGGGAGGAAGGTGATGGTGGAGAACAGTGGGAGGTGGTGATGAGGAGAGTGGGGAGGAGATGGGAAAAAAAAGTCAGGAGGGGTTGGGAAGCTTCGTAAGAAAAAAAATAAAATGTTTATGGAGAAGCCGGAGCTTTACATGTGGCACGTTGGGAGGGTTTTGGCTTCCTAAGTTGGCAACACTACAATACTTCTCCGTAGAGTATTATTATATATATATATATATATTTTAGTCGAAGACCCATGTACTCCATGGGGCCGGATGTAGGAAAATAAAACATATTGATTGTATCATATTAAATAGTTGTACTAGATAGGTATTCTTCCAATCCATTTGAAAGCTGAGTTGGCAACACTCCAATACTCCAATCTATGTCTAATCCATTTTCAATCCTACGACCATATAACCATAAGTGCATCACAACCTCTCAAATGATAAATCAAGTATATCTAAGCATGTACCATAACTATGCGAGCTAACATATTATTTATTAATTTTAAAAATAATAACATACTAATTTATCTTTTAAAAATAATATTTTTATTATTTTTTAAAATAATATGTTTTGAGTTCTGAATCGATCCATCGGATCAGATCAAACCTGATAAATTATCCACAAACAGAGCATGATACTCTGTCAATTTGAATGCAAAATCTCTGCATTTAATAGCCTCCGAGCAAGGGGGCAGGCTCGATTCCACCGTCCATCCTTGCTCGCCCATGGGGCCTCCGTCACAACCCTCCCCCTCGAGTCGGAGGAGATAGAAAAGTTTGTGGATTCTCTACTTACACACTACCATTGTTATATATTATTATTAATAAAATAATAATATTTTATTATAATTATTAAAATATTTTTTATTATTAATTAAATAGTAATATTTTATTATTAATCAATAATAAAATAATATTTATTATTATTATTCAAATTATTATTAATAATAAATTAATATTTTAAAATAATAATATTATTATTATTTTAAAAATAATTTTTTTAAAATAATATTTTTATTATTAATTTTTGGAAATAAATTTCTTAAAAATAATATGTTATTATACAAAGAGTATTTTTAAATTAATAATAAAAATATTATTTTTTAAAATAATTTTTTAAAAATAATATTTTTTATTATTATTTTAAAATTAATATTATTTAAAATTTTTAAAATAATATTTTATTATTAATTTTTTGAAATAATTTTTTTAAAATAATATGCTATTATATATATTTAAATTAATAATAAAAATATTATTTTTAAAATAATATTTTTAAAAATAATAATATTATTATTATTTTAAAATTAATATTTTTAAAATAATAATATTTAAATCATTATTAATAATAAAATAATAATATTTTTTTCTTTTTCTCTCTCCCCCAATTTTTTTTTTCTTTTTTTTCTTCCCATCCCTTCCTCCTGCCGCCTCCTCCCCACCCCCCACCCCCGCCACATATGGCCCAGGTCACAACGTCTACATGCCCCCTGCTGTAGTGGCCGCCCCACCATCATCACCCACTATCCGCACCATATCCAGCTCCGCATGACCACCAAC
>NC_026003.2:10788850-10798909 GCF_000442705.2 Elaeis guineensis | reverse complement strand
TAATCTGAATTTTGGTTCTTCAAAATTCAGCCTGCTAAATCTGAGCGAAGTCCGAATCGCGATCAACACTTGATCTTTCTCCTTGATCTTCTTCTTTTTCTCTTCTCTAGAGTTTTCCTTGCTATGTGCTGCTATCAGATGTTAGAAACCAGCAAGAAAGAGGCACCCAAACTCTTTTGGATATGAAACTCCTTAGGACGCACGTCCCAAGGAAAGGGTGTATAGAACACCCAAGAGAAGAGAAAGGGAGAGGAAAGAGAGCATTGGGAGAGCCTTTGGAGTGTGAGGGACTGCTGGTTTTAGATGCTCTAGGGGTCTTAGAGGAGGTTCTTTAAATAGGCATAAAGATTGAAATCCTATTCAATTTCATAATATAAGTCTTACTTACATTAGATTCCTATTAACTTAAGTTAATCCAACTTACATTAGGAAGCCCATTAGGCCACCAACTATTAGAGCCCTTGCACCATAATTAGACACCATCTTTTGCACCCAAGAGAACATCCCATATGAAAATCAAAGGCCCTCTAATTAATGATCATGCCCAAATTGATCAAATCAAAGTGGCACCTCATAATAACTATCATGGAGATTCATAAGGAACTTGCATCCTTAATTTATATGATCCATAATCTTAGACACCCAACAATTAAAGTCTCATGAATCTTATTCATATAGGTTATTAGTAGGTAATTAAGTTAGAATTAACTTATCAAATAAGTAATCCTAATAGAAAGAAATTGGGTCTAACCATGTGCTAGCAAGGTTACCATGAACCCAATGGGTTTCTCTAAATCTAATTGACACTTCATAAGCTCAATTACTTATTTCGGGCCTAATCTCTTTATTGTGTGACCTCATAGATTTAATTCTATCTGGTAGTGAGACATACAATGATCTCTATCATCGTATCATTAAACTCTTTTCAATGGATCTGAATAATTTCACTCTAATTGTCGATCCAGAACAACCCTAGTGAGCTCTCACAATCTACTAGTGACACCTAGTAGTATATAGTGGCAACCCAGTAGAACTAAAATGAACCTCTAGGTATAGTTAACGTGTGATTCAGCCCTCTATCATGAGTCCAGACTAGATGGCAGGTCATAGATAAATCGTCAAACCTCAACATCGATCATATGATAGATTCAATCAGCTTAATCCATATGTGATTCTATGAAAATTTTTTTCCATCAATCACACTGCTATGGCCATAGACTTAAGGACTCAGTCTCTTAAACTTCATAGAATACTCTCTTCTACTAGGATCGATAGATCCCATCTTGATGCACACCCCACTCCTATAGTGGACCAACTGTCGCCAACATCCATTACAAGGGCTCCTTGAGATCCATGTTGATGTGTCAGTCAAATTCTAGCAGCCTCACTGCGAACAGTAGTATCATCTTAAATCAAAAGATCAGTCATATAACTGCAGCATCAAGAAAGTCACTAACGAGTGAGTAGATATCCATGTGACTTCTCATGTTGGTCACGCTCAGTGTAGTTATTCTCTAACAACACCTACACTCTTGCTCCAGTATCTCTACACTGTAGACTCGAGACTCATCTGTCCGAAAGAAGTGATTCGTACACTGATCTATATGGATCAATCACCATTCTCCTGTGATCCTATAATCAGGAGAATTTAAGAATCAACCATCAATGACATATACCTCAAATTCTCAACTTTTTGAGAATATGTGTCATCATCTTGTTAATCTCTTGGATGATTCATGGACACATAGACATGAATGGTAATATAACTGCCTAATAAGTATAAAATCATATCCTAGAGATATGAAATATGTCAGTCAAGATTGACTTTTAGGGCATACATCCAACAGCTATCCTCAATTTGCTATCGAAATCCTACCTATTCTTTCTCAGTCATTATAGAATGACGAAGCTTGCATACCATAGTTTGCTAGGATTACTGCAGACTTTTAAGAAGGATCACCAGCTTCAGAAAGAGCCAGTAAATTTAGTGAGAGGATCATCTGCAGGACGTCGATCCTCTAAGAGAGAAAAGAAGAAAAAGGTGCAGATATTCTGTGTCGCCGATCTTAAGCAGAGCAAACCATCAAAAGTTGATAAGAGTTAGATAGAGTGCTTCTTCTACAAGAAGCTGGGTCATTGAAAAAGGATTTGTCCTACTTATATAGCCACTCTTGACCCAAATAATCCTAAAAATTAGAGAAAAAAGCAAGCGGTTGCTTCATAAGGTACTTATATGATAACTCCTTATAATTTTTCTATTTGTGATACTACTATCTGGGTATTGGATATCGAAAGTCTTATTAATATATGTAATTCACTGCAAGAACTGTGGGTAAGTAGGAAGTTTCGAGAGGACGAGCAATTCCTTAACATTGGAGATGGATGTTTTGTTCTAGTTCTAGCCTTGAAAATTTTGAAGCTAGTCTTCGAGTCTAGTAATGTCATGTTAAATGATTGTCATTATTGTCTCTCATTTTTAATGAATGTCATCTCTGTAGGTCTTTTGGCCAAATTTGGTTACAAGTTTAAAATAAAGGATAATTTTTGTGATATCATTATGAATGATATTACAATTATGTGTGGATAATTAAAATATGATATATATATAATATCACGATCTGTTAATGTAATATACACAGCTAGCAAATGTCCTAAATTAGATAATGTCAGTGAATTCTACCTTTAGCATTATAAGCTTGGTCATGTGAACAAGAGTAGGATTGACAGGTTGATCAAAGAATGTATCCTTGAGATAGATGATTGTGAATCATTACCTACCTGCAAATCCTGCCTACTTGGTAAGATGACTAAGTCACCTTTTAAGGAAAAAAATGAAAGAGCTAGCAATATCCTAGGTCTAATACAAACTAATATATGCAGACCTATGAACATAAGTGCTAGAGGAGGATACTACTACTTCATTACATTTACAAACGATCTATCGAGGTATAGGTATGTCTATCTTATGAAGCATAAGTTAGAATCATTTGAAATGTTCAAATAATTTCATGCTGAAGTAGAAAAACAAACTGAAAAGACTATTAAGACCCTTCGATCATACCGAGGAGGTGAATATCTCACTAGTGAGTTCCTGATATATCTAAAAGAAAATGAGATTCTCTCACAGTGGACCCCTCCTGGAACACCACAACATAACGGGGTGTCGGAGAGGAGGAATCGAACCTTGTTAGACATAGTCTGATCCATGATGGGCTTTGGGAGTCTATCAATCTTTTTTTGGGAATATGCTCTAGAAACTACCTGCTACATTTTGAATAAGATGTCGAGCAAGTCTGTTGATAAACTCCATAAGAGATATAGACTGGATGTAAGCCGGTGCTCTCACACCTTAGGGTCTAGGGGTATCCAGCTTATGTCAAGTGTTTAAACACAGATAAGCTTGGACTGAAATCCAACAGATGCTTGTTCTTAGGGTATCCAAAAAAAATTAAAGGATACTATTTCTACCTCACTACAGAACAAAAGGTGTTTGTCAGCAATCGGACACTATTTTTGGAAGAGTTTCTTGGTGAAGGAGCTAATACTTGTAAAATTGAACTTAATAAAGTTTACGAAGTAGAAGGATCGACACACACAAAATTGAATTTGATTGATGAATCGAATCCAGAGCTCGTAGAGGCTCTATTAAAGAGATTCAGTAGAGTACCACATCAACTGAATAGATACTATGATTTTTTGATCCGGGATGGTGACCCTATTGAACTTGATGAGAACGATGAGGATCCGATCACCTATATGGAGGCCATGCAAAGGGCTAACTATCAGAAATGGCTTGACGCTATGAAATTCGAGATGGAGTCCATGGAGATCAATAGCGTATGGATACTAGTTGATCTACCTAAAGGGATAAAATATATAGGGTGTAAATAGATTTTTAAGAAGAAAAGAGGAGCGGATGGAAAGGTAGAGACCTATAAAGCTCATCTAGTTGCCAAGGGTTGCCATCAGCGTTATGATATTGACTATGATGAGACGTACTCTCCTGTGGCAATGCTCAAGTCCATCCAGATTATGCTGGCTATCGCTGCATACTTAGATTATGAGATCTGATAAATGGATGTTAAAACCACTTTCCTTAATGGGAAGCTAGAAAAAGAAGTGTATATGATACAACCTAAAAAGTTCACATCCACAGATGAGTCGAAAGTGTGTAAGTTGAAAAGGTCTATTTATGGACTTAAGCAGGCATCTAGGAGTTGGAACATATATTTTGATAAGATGATCAAAACGTATGGCTTCTTTTAAGAACGAAGAAGAGCTTTGTGTCTATAAGTGGACTTCTGATTCTGTAGTCATCATTCTTATACTGTATATGGATGACATACTATTACTAGAAAATGACATCCTGACTTTGTAGAGTGTGAAGCTGTGGTTATCATTATAGTTCTCCATGAAGGATTTGGGAGAAGCATCCTACATCCTTGAGATGAAGATCTATAGAGATAGATCTAGAAGATTTCTTGGATTGTCTCAATCCACGTACATTGATATCTTGTTGAAGTGGTTCAACATGGATAATTTCAAGAAAGATTATCTTTCGATAGACCATGAAATTACTTTTTTCAAGAAAGATTATCCGACAACTCTTGAGGAGAGAGAGCCATGAACAGAATACCATATACTTTGACAGTGAAATCTATCATGTATGCTATGACATGTACGAGATCGGATGTGGCTTATTCACTAGAAGTAGTGAGTAGGTACCAGTCAGATTTGAGTGAAAAGCATTGAAAGATTGCAAAAGCAATTCTTAAGTATTTGAAAAATACTAAAGACCAATGGCTTATCTATGGAGACATTGATCTGAAACTTGTGAAATATACTGATTTTAATTTTTAATTAAATTATGATGACAGCAAAAATATGTCGAGCTGCGTATTTACTTTGAATGAAGAAGTTGTTTGCTGAAAAAATTTCAAGTAATATACTATGGTCAATTCTGTATGTGAAGCAGAATACATTGCTGCATCGAATGCTACAAAGAAGGTGGTGTGGTTGCGAAAGTTCATTATTGAGCTGGAAGTTACACCTTCTATTGATGGCTCTATTTTGCTGTACTGTGACAGCTTCAGTGCCATAGCTCAGATGAAAGAACCCAAGACATACCATCGCACCAAGTATGTTCTACGCCGCTATCACCTGATATGAGAGATCGTGAACCGAGACGACGTCAAACTTCAGAAGATCGATGGAAAAGAGAATCTAGCCGACTCCTTCATTAAAACTCTCGAAATCAAAGAGTTTGATGACTTCAAATGGAAGATGGGTATAAGATACTGCCTCGATTGGCTTTAGTCCAAGTGGGAGTTGTTGGGAATTGTGTCCAAAATCAATCGTGTGACGATTGAGTTCTTCTTTATATATAAATTATTAATTATTGAATAAAAATTATTTTGATATTTTTCATCACAAAATGACATCTTTCTTGAACTCTTATACTGTGATGAAGTCCTTAGAACTATACTAGTGTACGATAAAAAGAAGATTTATCATATAGTTTTTAAACATGTTCGTGATCAAATGATACGTCATTACAGGATGATGATGTTTATCGAGGAAAGATCGTTGTGTGCCATATAGATTGGTTGTCTTCTTAACTAAGGAGTGTGGTGACATTGGTATGGCATACAGGTGAGATATAGGGATACATCGTCACTGAACAAGTGACTCACCTGCTGAACATTCTGCTGTCAAGAGCTACTCGTGAAACACATGGGTATAAGTATCCTTCAGATCTGAGATCACCATAGTGACTTGCAAGCAACTCACTGTGCTTTGGTGCCGGACTATCTGAATTTCTAATGTAGTGACGGAAGGCTACTGGGTACAGTCAAGTACTTGCGAAGTCTATATGTGGATCAAGATGGGATTGACCCTTTTGAATTATTGAAGTTGATGTATCACTGTATTTCAATTTAGCAAAGCCTTGGTCAGGATAATCCATGAGATAGATTTGAAAGGTTGAAATACAATGCAGATGAAGCAATCTCGGTTGACAATTAACCTGAGACAATCCTAAAACATCCAGGGTCAAAAGGATGAATTATGCGGTAACTATATGTATGGATTCTAAAATATTTTTTTATGATAATTCAATCTATCTGGATGTTGAAAACCATTGCTAGATGGTATCTCGATTAGGACAGGAATTAGTTCCTGTGCTACCGGCTTAGTATTTGAACTTATGGAGTCACGTACACAAGTCAAACAAAGTAGGAAGAAATTGACCTATGTTTATATGTCTAATTTGAAAGTACTGGACTTGATTGAACATATAAGCTAACTTGACAAAAAATTAAGTTATGGGTCAAATGGGACTGAAGGGTTGACTATGTCTAGCTAGCACTACACATAAGGTTCAGGTTGATCCCGGAGATGAATAGTTTCTGATCTATGATCCTATAAAAAATTAAATTTAAGTATTAATTAATTTCAGATTAGATCTGAATTAATTGAGCTTAATTGAATCTAAAATCTAAGTTAGACTTGGTATAAAAGTCCTAAAGAGTTTGAAATTGACAGTCTTTCGAAATTATTTTGAACCAACTTCGAATTGGATTCGAATCGGATCCATTTTGATAAGATATGAGAATTTCTACTTGCACTGGGATTCTTCTCTCATGTGGGCCGACCAACATTTGGAATGGTGCTGGTTTGGGACATCTCATGTGGGTGAGGAAGTGGGTGCAAATTGATCGTCATAAGTGATGGTAATTCTATCTCATGTAGGAATCCTTTTTTCATGAGTATTGGACTAATTCAAATTAGATTTGAGTTAGGACTCCTATACTTAATGGGTCATGAAAATCATCTATAAATAGAGAGGGTCTCTATCTGTGGATGCATAGCAAACAAATCAGATTGAGAGAAGAGAGAAAGAGAGAGAGAGGCGTGAGAAGAGAAGTGCCTTCTTCTTCCCTTGGTCTCTTCTCTTTTGGTGCCGCCCCTCTTCCCTTGGGCATGGATCTTTCTTGGGTATCCCACCTGCTGGTGTGAGATATCACACCAGCACATCTCCTCCCTTATTTGATTGGGTTGCGAAGGTAATTGGATTGAAGTTCATCCTACTTTCCTGCGGTATCTGACGTACATGCGAAGTAGAGTATCCGCACATCCAGACCTCCATATAGGTTTATATCAGATTATTTGAGATTTGATATTTGGTTCTTCTGCTATTCAGGTAAGAATTTGATCCTTAATCATGTAGATGAATAAAAAAATTTTTAGATGCAATCTGAACCTTCTGAAGAGAAACAGTTTTCCTTCCCTTCACCACCATCTGTGCCACAATATTTTACTTATACAGTACTTTGCATCGCAAGCCTAGCAAGCCTCTTTTTCTATGAATCGACTCCCTTTCAAGCAACCATCCCATCCTCACAATGACCATTCTCGGCTAAGGATGGCATTTGATGATCTAATCCTACCAAAAGGCCAAAAGGCCTGGATCTCTGGCCACCGCTACTCTCTCGGCCAACTTTCTTTTCTTTGATGCCTTGGATTTTTGCTTCCGATGGGTCGAGCGGCTGTCCTTGCCACCATTCGAGAGGAAGGGATCGAAGGGAGAGGTTGCCATCATTGCTGGAACCATCATTGACGAAAAGGTCGATGGACACATTCCATCCACCAGATCTGATGGACATGGGCGGAGGAATCCGGTGGAATTCGATTGAAAGGAGAAAGGGATGGGCATCTGGAGAGCTTGAGCAGCTTCGAAGAAAAAAATTGGGAGGGAGGAAGGTGATGGTGCCTTAGAGAGATCGGAAAGGCAGGCTGATGCCTGTGATGATGGGGAGGAAGGTGATGGTGGAGAACGTGGGAGGTGGTGATGAGGAGAGCGGAGAGGAGATGGGAAAAAAAAGTTGGAGGGGTTGGAAAGCTTCGGAAGAAAAAAAATAAAATGTTTATGGAGAAGCCGGAGCTTTACATGTGGCACGTTGGGAGGGTTTTGGCTTCCTAAGTTGACAACACTACAATACTTCTCCATAGAGCATTATTTTATATATATATATATTTTAGTCGAAGACCCTGTACTGCATGGGGCCGGATGTAGGAAAATAAAACATATTGATTGTATCGTATTAAATAGTTGTACTAGATAGGTATTCTTCCAATCCATTTGACAAGCTGAGTTGGCAACACTCCAATACTCCATCTATGTCTAACCCATTTTCAATCCTACGGCCATATAACCCATAAGTGCATCACAACCTCTCAAATGATAAATCAAGTATATCTAAGCATGTACCATAACTAATTTATCTTTTAAAAAATAATATTTTTTTATTTTTTTTTTAAAATAATATATTTTGAGTTCTAAATCGATCTATCGGATCAGATCAAACCTGATAAATTATCCACAAACAGAGCATGATATTCTGTCAATTTGAATGCCAAATCTCTGCATTTAATAGCCTCCGAGCAAGGGGGTAGGCTCAGTTCCACCGTCCATCCCTTGCTCGCCCATGGGGCCTCCGTCACAACCCTCCGCCTCGAGTTGGAGGAGATAGAAAAGTTTGTGGATTCTCCACTTATACACTACCATTGTTATATATTATTATTAATAAAATAATAATATTTTATTATAATTATTAAAATATTTTTTATTATTAATTAAATAATAATATTTTATTATTAATCAATAATAAAATAATATTTATTATTTATTATTCAAATTATTATTAATAATAAATTAATATTTTAAAATAATAATATTATTATTATTTTAAAAATAATTTTTTAAAATAATATTTTATTATTAATTTTTGGAAATAAATTTTTTAAAAATAATATGTTATCATATAAAGAGTATTTTTAAATTAATAATAAAAATATTATTTTTTAAAATAATATTTTAAAAAATAATATTTATTATTATTTTAAAATTAATATTATTTAAAATTTTTAAAATAATATTTTATTATTAATTTTTTGAAATATTTTTTTAAAATAATATGCTATTATATATATTTAAATTAATAATAAAAATATTATTTTTTAAAATAATATTTTTAAAAATAATATTTATTATTATTTTAAAATTAATATTTTTTAAAAATAATAATATTCAAATCATTATTAATAATAAAATAATAATATTTTTTTCTTTTTCTCCTCCTCCAATTTTTTTTTTCTTTTTTTTCTTCCCATCCCTTCCTCCTGCCGCCTCCCCCCACCCCTACCCCCGCCACATGTGGCCCAGGTCACGACCGTCTACACTGCCCCTGCTGCGGGCCCGCCCCACCACCATCGCTGCACCCACTATCCGCACCGTATCCAGCTCGCATGACCACCAAACCCCTCCCTCCCCTAACTCTGATACCACCAACTCCCCTCGCCTTACTTGGGAGCTTTCCGACGTCGTGCCGACTTCGACTCTGGTGATGATGGTCCTATCCCTTCCTCCTACCGCCTCCCCCACCCCCACCCCCACCCCCACCGTGTGAGGCCCAGGCCAGCATCTGCACTGCCCCCACCGCGGCCCGCCCCACCATGTCCACACTGCACCACCGTCTACACGCACCTGACTTTGCACGACCACAAAACCCCCTCCCCTCCCCCCAGCTCTGGTGCCACCAACTAGGGATAGCAACGAGTAGGGTTTGGGTAGGATAGTGTACGACCCATCCCAAATTCAAACTTAATACTCTATATTCAAATCCTATCCGATATCCGATCAGGTAAGAAAAGAGATATCTATCCCCATACCCAATGGGTTTGGGGATACCCACGGGTAACTCATTTCCTTCTATCCAACACATGCCCTATACCCATCGCATATCCAAAAAAAAATAAATAATCAAAATAATTTTATGCATATTATCAATATAGAATAAAATCATTAAGTTCATTATTTTATCCATAAAAATTCAGTATAGTGCTGAAAAAATAGTGAATTTGAATACCAAATTTTCAAATAATTTACAAAGTGACAACTATAACTCCACAAGTTACTTAACTGAATATGTGATAAGAATATTTTACTTTTAATTTTTTACTTTAGAACCAAAGCTGCTAATTATTTTTATTATAAAATAT
>NC_026003.2:10646350-10783850 GCF_000442705.2 Elaeis guineensis | reverse complement strand
TTCTTATTTGATGTATATCAGTACTCCATAGCGATAAATCTTCAATGAAAGAAGCTGTTGCATGAGCTGAAATAATGGCCTTCAATAAAAATTTGCAGCAACATCCTTGGTGTACTTATTAGTCTGGTGTCCTAAGCCTGTCATTCCCACTTTACTCAAAGTTCTTTCATGTTTTGGGCCTTTCAACTGTCAGATCTTTTTGCTTTTCTCACTGCGTAGTTTCACTGCATTGTCTCTTATGGAGTCTCCTATGCCCTCCTCTATGTTAAGCCTCATTGTCTACAGTATTGACTTATAATTGCCATATTGCATGCATATGTGTATAACTCAACTTGGTTCCATTCATAGTCAAACTTGTGTTGCATTTATTAGCATATGCTGGTACACACAATTTTTTTAAAGGTCTGCTAGTTCTAAAGTGTCAATTAAGGTTTTATTGTCGCCCTTCATAGTTAATGCTATTATTTTAATCATTATTTATTTATTTATTATTATTATTATTATTTACATATTACTCTTTTTCCCCCTTCTGTTCTCCTTTTCATGTATTGCATCTAATTCAATGTTGTGAAGACATCTTACTAGCTTGGTAAGTTTTAGTTTTTTGGCATTTAGTGAAAGTATAAACTTCTTTTGCATTTTTCCTCAATGATTTGTATAATCTCCCATTAATCATTCCTTCTCTCATAATCATGCTGTGATCATTTGGTTTTAAAACTATGGAATGAAATCCTTGTAAATGATGCCAAGCAGCTTAGCTAGTCTTTAATCAAATCATCAGTTTGTGGGGGCATTGGATTTTAGTGAAACACATAATTGTTGTGCTTAACTAAATTTGACAATCAGCATCCACATTTCCATATTTGTGTTTGATGTGTACTTTACCAGAATGTATTTCCATTTTCTAAAGCATATTGCTCTTGTTAAATTTCAAATCTTAATGTTAGAATCGTGTTCAATTGTACAAGACTAAACTGCTGTAATATTTTACAACTATTGAAATTATGCTATGAAGGCCCTACTTGTTTTTGTGAATTAAACTTCAATCAAATCCATATCCAGTTTTTTTCTACCAAACAACCTTTTTGGCAGTGGGGTAAAAGAGGTTATGGGAAAGGTAAAAGTGGGATTTAGCAATGCTGATAGGCTACTTTTTCCTCACTACTGTCTCTTAACCTGGATAAACTATCTGACCAAAAGAAGGTGGTTAGGGAAGGATGCTCTTTCAGGAATAATTTCATAGTTGCATACACATTTACATAAGTCATTTATTTCTTGGCAGTTTGGGGAGGTGGATATTGATGGTTCGCTGGTTGCCAGCCACTCTTCTGTCTCGGAGGATATAGTGATGGTCAATAATGGCTGCCTTTGTTGCACTGTAAGAGGAGACCTAGTTAAAATGCTTTTGGAGTTGGCTAGGAAGAAGCGTGACAAGATTGATCATATTGTTATTGAAACAACAGGTAGAGATGTTTTACACCAAAATATCAAGCTTAATGGTCCAAGAGCAGTTTTGGCTGGGATCACCAGATATCTTGTTGCGACTGCATTACTGTCTAGATAGAATTATTCTAGTGCCTTTTGCTTAAAACTTATATTTCCTGGTTTTTTAAATAACATCACTCATGTATATCCATTAGTTGGTGCTTTCTGAATGCATGATAATCTTGAAATAATGATGAGCCTCCCTTGTTGCATCTACTCAATTTGCTGTATTTGCTTTTTTAGATAACTAGTTCAATTTGGCTATATAGACACATCTGTTGCTCATATCTTCCCACTTATTCCTTTAGATTTTTTATGTTTGACTTTTGAAAATGTGGTTATGAAACTTTTTCCATGGATGTGTAGTTTCATGAGGGCTCTTGGGAGAAGCTTCTTGTCTGTTGGTGCATTTTTTTGATTCATATGAATGCTAACCTATCATGTGTAATAGCTAGCAGTAAAATATGTCATGGCAAACAAGTTTTATGCTACCATCCCTTGCATGTGTTATGGTATTTTTCTAAAACTGGAATAACATCCAAACTGATAGTTGTGTAAGACCATAAATGAGATGGCAAAGATACTTGATTTTGTTTTTAAGATCCTCTATAATATTAGCCACTTGGAATGCATAAAATTTGGATGATCAACATATGTGACCTACCAATCATTGTTCTTTTTCTTTTTGTGGCAAGATCCACTTCTTGTTTTGAGACAACTTTAAAAAGATCATATTCATGTAACCAGATACTGCCATTCTAATTCCTTGTCACTTATTAAGATTTTTTTTAGTAAAAAATATTGCAAAGACATCTTTTTTTATGTGAAATTAGACCTCTGCAATTGTTAAGCAATGCTTAACTGCTAAGCCATGGATACCTGTTAGTGTGATGATCTCTCATAATTCCTGAGGTTTCTGTTTGCAGGTCTTGCAAAGCCTTCTCCTGTCATCGAGACATTCTATTCAGATGAATTGGTTGCACGATATGTGAAGCTTGATGGTGTTGTTACTTTGGTAGATTGTAAGCATGCCATGCAACATTTGAATGAAAAGAAACCAAGGTGGGTGGTGAATGAGGCTGTAGAGCAAGTTGCATATGCAGACCGTATCATATTAAACAAGGCAAGCATACATCAACTGATTAGTTTGTCTACTCGGATCTTTTCAGAGCTCATGCACTTATATAATTTCTCCACCTTCGATTGTTTTCCCAGATAGATTTGGTTAATGAGGATCAATTGGAAGCATTAACTAAGAGAATAAAGGTAAAATTTATTTACAAACAAAGTTTGCACTAGGTAGCCATCGTGTTTACTACATTTGTTCTATATTTATTAATTGTTGCAGCTTATAAATGGGATGGCACAAATACAACAAGCCAAATTTGGAGTTGTTGACATGGATTTTGTTCTAGGATTGGGTGGATATGATTTAGACAGGTACTCCTTTTATTTTATTCATGGTTCACCAAACCTTCCCAAACCGGATGGCTCAGCCATCCTAAACTGTATTGGCTGCTGGCCGGCATGGTTCCAATAGTAAAAACAGGACACCAGGCGGGGAGGAGGAGAGGGAGAAGGAAAGAGAGGAAGAGAGAGAGAGGGAGAGAGAAGAAAAGAAAGGAGGAGAGATGGCCTTTGGAGGCTACTAGAGGGCAGCCAAGATTGCTACAGACGGTAGAAATTGGAGGAGGATGGAAGGAGGGGAGAAAAGGGAGAGCAAGAGGAAATCGGAGGCCGTCCCGCCATCATCAAGGACAGTGAAGGCTGAAAGAGGGGCTTTGCCCTCTCCCGATTGAAACAAGGATTCGGCCTCTGTTTCCTTATTTTTTTCATGATTGATCTGTGAAATGGGTAATTATGTTGCCGACTTCATTTGATATGCTAAAACAAAAAGGGGTGAAACAGTGGCTGAAACCCCTATTTTAATCCAATGCCGTTGGGCCTCTAGCACCCTTAGCAGGCCTTTGGAGGCCCCTCCTCCCCCCTCCTCTTTCTTTTCTTGTCTTTCCTTCTTGCTCCCCCCTCCTTGCCGGCCCTCCAGCTGGTGCCATGGCCCTCTGGCGCCCTCGGCAGCACTCTGGCAGCCTTCGACAACCACTGGAGGCTCTCTCTCCTTCTCCTTCCTTCCCCCCTCCTTTCTCTCTCTCTTTTCCTCTCTTTCCTTCTGCCTCTGCCCTCTGTGTCAGTTTGAGCTCCAATATGGTTCAGCTTGGGGGCGTTACGAAGCTGTACCGCTGCTGGCTGGCTGGCAAGGGGTCTGGTTCTGGTTCAGCGATCCTTGATTTCATTTTTTGGTTTCTAAATTTACATCTGCAATTGAGGTTAATTAGTAGTTTTTGTAGTCTTCGAAGATATAGCATGCCAGTCATTGAGTCGCTAAGCACTTAAACTACTAGATTTTCCATGTCTTTGCAGGATTGAGTCTGAAGTTCTGGTGGATGCAACACAAGACACGAATCACCAGTATGAAGATAGGCATGGTATTTCGTTACATACACATACATACACACATACATTTATATATTTAAAATTTGGTCAGTGATGTGCAGTTAATCGATATTTATTACTTTCATTGTAAAGTACTACATTCTAGCATATGAGTTGTAAGCTGAGCAATTAATTCATGTGAAAAGTGCTTATGAATGATGTTTCAAATGCCCACTGGTTGTCATCTTGTGACAAACACAGAATCATGCTCATGTTAAGTGGCTTTAGTGACAACCCACTCATCTGCATGTTCAAGTTCTCTGTCAATGGATTGTGTAATGACCAAAATTATTTGTTGGTGCCCCCAAGTTATGACATTATATTCCTCTGCCTTTCTATCATGTCACCAGACATGCTAAACATGTCAGCCATGTCTCATGTATTTCTCAGTATATGAGATTGTATCCATGGTTTGCCACAGGTATGTTTGGCCTCCCTGTCTGATAAAGATACTCTGTATGTATGGTTAAACAGATCATCTGCTTGATATCATAATTTGAATTCTAGAAGTTGGATCACGTGTTAAATAAACTGTGTGCTGCAGTTAATTTGAAATATAAAATACATGCTCCTTATAATCTCACAATAAGCTGTTCCACTTGAGCATAACTAGTGAAAGCAAAGAACCATGCCTTGATACTCATGGCTGATCAATCATGCCATTTATATGCCTGAACAACCGTATGACATGATCTGCAGCACAAAATAGAACTTGATATTAGAAGTCTTTAATTTTGTCTTAAAAATTGCTTAGGAGGAATAATTTTCTTGTGTTATTCAACATCATTTTATTGAAAAGAAAAATACTTGCATTTTGCTGCTTGTGCTTAATGGGCTTGTTTATGTGCATGCTCCTGTCAGGTAATTTTTGTTATCTTCTTTTCATCATTGCAGAACATCATGGAGGACACCATCATGGTCATAAACATGATTCTACTGTGTCAAGCGTTAGTATAGTTTCGGAAGGAACCCTGGATCTTGATGAGGTACCTTATAAGTTTTATTGTTTTATTTATTTATTTATTTTGCTGGGTGATGCGTGATTACATATTTGCATCTGCCTGTATCAGCGGAGAAAAGATCTGAATGAACAACATAATGCTACATCAAACAACATTCTGTATATTTTTCTTTTTAGCATGCTGCCTAATTCAGAGTATGAAGTAATTCAAGGATTTTTCTCCCAAAAGATGCCGGTGAAACTTGCATTTGCTTATGCGTTCCTGGTGCTTTCCACGATCATTATTTTGCTAAATTCTTGCCAAATTGTGAAAGTTTTTCTTTTGTTATGGAACCATGAACCTGAATTTATGACTATTATTGCACCTATCAGTCCTTACTCTCTTGCTTTAAAATTCTATCTAAATATGCAGGTTAATGATTGGCTCGAGAGACTTGTTGACGAGAAAGGTGAAGATTTATACAGAATGAAGGGTGTGATATCTGTGAATGATTCTACTGGGCGTTATGTATTTCAGGTTGGTTTGTCTGCCAATCATTCTTGGCAACTTATGGTTCTGAAGTGTGACTACTATCAGAAAATCTTTAGGAAATGCTGAAATTTTATGTGGAACTTGAGTGAAGAAATGCTAGCTGCATGTCCATTAGCCATCACATTTATCCAATATCATCTTCTTTGTGGCACTAATTTTTTGTTCCTCTCTCTCTCTCTCTCTCTATAGGGGGTGCATTCCATGTTGGAAGGATGCCCTGCTAAACCTTGGGGGCCTGATGAGCAAAGGCTCAACAAACTTGTATTTATTGGGAGGAACTTGGATGAAGCTGCCTTGAGAAAAGCTTTCAAGGGTTGCTTAATGTGAATATATACTTTCAAAGAACGGAGCATATAGAGAATTCTGAGAATTCCAGTAGTTAGATGTATCTGACATGTGACTTAGATGGCAAGTGTTTGAAGACTTGGTCAAAATCTTCACTGCAGAACTTCTAGAAAATGTTTGCTGAAACTTGAGGATTAGGACAACTAGCAAACTGTGTATCATTGAAGTTTTCTGTACAAGATTATGCGGACGAGAATTCAAGAAATGATCACAAGTGTGAGTTTAAATATTAATTTGAGGATCACTTCAGTTGAGTAGTAGTTTTCTTGTGATCATCTTATTGTTGTCTCTGTTTCTTGTTTTCTCCTTCTACTTCTTGTTTCTCTTAGTAATCAGCTGGGACCTGAGATGTGATATCCAGCATTTGTTAGAATGTCATTTCTAGTGGGAAGAGGTCCACATTTTACACCACATTTAATTTGAAAATTTACAATATTTTCGGTGTTCTAAATCTTAGAAAAAATTCATTTATAAACTCTGTCGTTTGAAGAGGAGCTATTTTTTGGTAAAATGGTAAGAGGAGCTTAAGAGTCCCTAGTAGTGCACCAGATTGAGTCGTCATTCAAAAATAAATCCAATAGTTTGAGATGACTTTTTGATCCGATGTAAAAACTTCAATTTGACAATCAGACAATGTTGACTTGGAGAAATTCGGCGGAGATGGAAGGTTGACAAATATAGAAGATTCAACATTTTCGACATCTTGAACAATATTTGAGACTTGAGATATCAAAATCTCAGCTGGTACGGTAAATCCATAATTAATAACCCAAACTATTGGATCTTAAATTTATTAATTAAAATAATTATTTAAGAAAAGAAAATATGATAAGAAATATTGGCCAATATTATTATCTTGTATTGGTCGGTTAATATCAGCCATGGTAATAAAGGTTGGTTTTTTATTTGTCATAGATCTGGGGCGCAATAAAAACATTTTTCTAAGCCAGTTTTCTAAACTATTACTAAAACCTTAGCTCCTTTGTTTTTTAAAGCACGGGCTGTTTGGATTTTTTTTTTTTTTTTCTTTTCTTTTCAACAAAGGCAAAAAATTGCAGTATCACAGTGACTCTTCATTTTTTTTTGTTATTATATGTACCAATTTTGTCATCCATGCAATGCATGTGGTCATCAAAAAATTAAAAGGGATGTGTTCAAACAAAAGAAAGCTATAGGTTGGTCAGTTTCAAGTTGAATAAAACCATTCTTGGGCTGAGTCAAATGAAATTAGGATGAGTTATTATATGTCTGGATTGTTGTGATGACAATATGCCTCAGCATTAAATTTCTGTTCTGCATAAACAATCAAAGTTAGACTTAATTCCAAAGTTGGTCGTATGGATCGATACTGATGCATAGTGACTATATTGTACCATATCTATATCAAATTATAGTACAGGAGAAGATATTTATTAAAATTATTTTTGTTAAAAATTTGATAGATGCAAGATTAAAATTTTAAATATAAACGTAACTAAAAGTAAAGAGATTAAAACTATTTTAATTCAAGCATGCATGCATGAGATCACATTTCAAAATCAAGATCCTTCATAGATTTAAAATTAAAATTAAATAAAAGAGAGAAAGATCTAATTTTCACTTTGTGCGAATAAATTTTACCACGATTCGATGATCTATAGATATCTTGAAAGTTTCTCTAAAGCCGCACACATGTTCGATCTCTAAAGTATCCATACGAGATTGATCTGATCAAGAGATTTTGATCTCATCAAAATACTAGCTCTCTTGTAGAGATCTCTTCTTGCTGAATTTTTCTGATCTTTTTCTTTCTTAAGAAATATCAAAAATAAGAGGAGGAAGATAAGAGAGGAGATGAGCGTCCAACTCTTTGATGCAGGCTTGTGGAAGGATAAAGCTGGGGATTGTCTAACTCTTGGACATAACATTAAAAAAAAAAAAAAAAAAAAAAGAAAGAAAAGGAGATTTGAGAATGCTGACTTTTGAACGAAAGAAAGGAGAGCTCCCAAAATAAAGTAGTGCCCCTCTTTTAGATTTTTAGCGCCTCAATTTTTTACACGCTGCCTCTCTTTCTTGGTTTTTTGCTAACCACCCAGAGGAGGCGCCCCATCCACATCTCCACGTTTTAAACCTTGTGTGAGGTAGACTCCATGGAGAGAAAGACTCTTCCTCTCTTGGGGCGCCATACATCTCCACACCAAAATCAAAAATAAAACCACTGGTAATTGATATCTTGGGCGTGGATTCACACGGCGTGGTATTTTAAGGGAAAAATCCTTCTGCAAGTATAATATCTTTCACAGGTAGTCCCATATACTTTGTATTTTTAATAAGTCAATTATTTACTGAGTCTAAATTTTTGAGACTTATGAAATACAATCTAACTCAAACTCAAACTAAATTCAATTAAATTAAATCTTTATTTAATTTGATTAGGACTCAATCCCAATTATTTGATTACATCAAATAATATAAAATATTATAAATAAGTCCTCCTATAAATTACTAATTTTAGTAAGTTCTCTCTTATAATTTTTACAAATTAGTCTAATCCTTAATCATATTGACAATCGAATCCTTTTGTGATTCGAAATCACAATTCAACTATCCGATCAGTCAGGACCTCTTATATGTGTGACTCCATATATTCTATTCTGTCTGGTATTGAGATATATTATGATCTCCATCACTAATATTATTGAAACTCTTTTAATGATTAGAACAATTTTAACTTACTAATTGAGAATTATTGACTATCAAAATAATTCTCATTGATCTCATAATCCATAGTGATGCATAGCAGCATATAGTGACAATCCAATAAAATCGAAAGAATAACCTCTTAGATGTAGTTACCGTGTGATATAGTTTTTTTAACATAAGTCCTGATAAGTCGGAGGTTATAGAAACTCATCAAATCCCATCATCTCTCTTATATAAGATTTATTCAACTCGAGTTCATACTGTGAAATCTTATGAAAATTATTTTTATTATTCACATTGTCATAGCCATGGCCTTCAGAACTTAATCTCATAAATCACATAGGACTACTTATCTACCAAAATCGATAGATCCAATCTAGGTGTATATCCTACTCCTATAACGAAATTACTATAGCCAATCTACATCGCAAGGATTCGAATGGCTAGGGACAAGTATATATTAGTCAAACTACAATAATTTATTATGAATAGCCAAGGCACCATAGGTCAAAGAACTAGTCACATTACTATAGCATCGAGAAAGTCACTGATGAATGAGTAGACATCCAAGTGACTTTCGTATTGATCACACTTGGTACCCTTATTATCTAATAACCACCTACACTCTCACTCCAATATCTCTATATTGTAGACTTAAGACTCATCTATTTAAAGGAAGCGATTCGTGCACCAATTTATCGGATTAGTCACTATTTTGTGATGATCTATCGATCGAAAGTAATTTAAGAATTAATCACCAATGACATATGCCTCAAATTCTTAATTTTTGAGAATATGTGTTATCATCTTATTAATTCCTTAGATGATTCATGGACACACATAATATGAATGAAAATAAACTACTCAATATTATTAATAGATAAGGTTAAGTATAAAACTATATCCTAGAAAAAATAAATGTGTCGGTTTGATTGATTCTAGACATACATCTAACAATCTTCACTTGCACCAAAGCCAATCTGACATATACTAAACCCCATCTTCTTAAGATGTGCTTTGGTCCTCAGCTGGTTAGGTGGTTTAGTTGGTTGGTCCATCACATTACCCGTAGGGTCTACCTCTGCACCTCAATATACTTCTTGAGATAGTCGCATATAATGTAAAAACTCATCACTTTATGTGTTAGAACTTTGATGAGACCTAGGCTCCTTAACTAGAGCTATGGCATCATTATTGTACAAGACAGTATTATGGCATCTAATGACATTACACTAATTTTATATGAACCTTTTAAATCATATGGCCTTCGTAGCAGCCTCAGAAGCAGAGATTTACTCAGCTTTCATGGTAAAATCCACAATAATCGATTGTTTAGAACTCTTCTAATTTACTGAACCTTCATTGCATAAGGAAACACACCCTTGATGTGGACTGTCTACCATCAGTATCAGATATAAAGTCTAAATCTATAAATCTTATACCCTTAACTTTTCTCCTCCTCTAAAGACCATGAATGTTTTCTAAGTCCTACTCAAGTATTAAGAATGTTCTTCATAGCTATCCAGTGCTCTTAGTCTGGATTCGATCAATATCTGTTCATGACACTCACAGCAAGAGCTATATTAAGTCGTGTACATAACATGATATATATGAGACTCTCTATAGCCAAGCATAAGGGATCTAGCTCATGTGCTGAGCACCTCCTCTATGTACATCTTCTATGAGAGGTTTAACATCTTCTTAGATCTATCTCATAGATCTTTGTTCCAGAATATAGGATGCTTTCTCAAGATCTTTCATGAAGAATTTCTTAGATAACCATATTTTAATCGAAGTCAGTATGAAAATATTATTTTCAATTAGAAGGATATCATCCACGTACAATACGAGGAATATGATAGTACTCCACTGACTTTTTATAAACACACAATTTTCATTATTCTTGATAAAATCAAATGATTTGACCACGTTGTTGAAATAAGTATTCCAACTCCGAGATGCTTGCTTTAGTTCATTGTAGCTTGCACACCCATCTACCAATCTCATCATGATATGCCATAATAGCAAGTAGTGTCCAGATAAATTTTGGCATAGCCACATATTATGTGCATAGATTATCAAATTAATCTTAGTGAAGTAGTACGGTGAGAGCTAAATAAGAGTGCAAGTGAGAGGTAATGAAGCACACACAAGACAAAATAATTTTATAGTAGTTTGATGCACTTTAAGCACCTACATCACTCTCCAAGTGACCTTATTGAGAATTTCACTATAATCTACTCAAGATTATAGTTGGATAATTTTTTTGGACTCACTATCCACAAACCCAGTTGGTTTTCAATAGGAGCACCAATCTCAACCTTTACAAGCCTTAACCCAGGCTTCAATCTAATTTAAGGGCTAGATTCAACCTATCCCCAAGTTTCAAACCCTTCTGAAACTTGTTACAGAAATAAGGAAGAGAATTTCAGTACAACAAGAAATGGCTCCTTGGTTTGAGCAAATTTATTATCGTTGAAGATTGGTTGTTGAGTGCTTGAATGTTTGCAATTAAAGCTTTTGAATGTCTCTTCAATGATCTCACAAAAGTCAAGAGAAAGTAGGTTGGAAGTTGGTGAACTCTCTTGAACACAATGAATACTGAAGGTCTCTCTTTTTCATTTTTAACAGTGTTTTTCTTTTATCCCTTTGTGTGTTATATATCATCCTTTGATTTCCAGCAAGTTGGATGAAGTTTGAAGCTAGGAATAGCTATTTTTGCCCATTGGAGATGAAATATAGCTGTTGGAAAAAATTTTGAACAAAAACTGGACTGTTGCAGAACTAGCCGTTATGGTTGTCAGAGCTTCACGAGTTGACTTGGATTGATTCGAGTCAACTCGGCTAGCCTTCAAGTTGACTCATTCTCAATCGACAGAAACACAGCTCTCTATAATTTTTTATCCTCTAAGACAGAGTCGACTCGATCTCAGACTGCAGAAACTAGTCTTCTATTCTCTAAGATGGAGTCGATTTGGTTTGGTTCTGAGTCGGCTTGATACCGTGCCATTCCTGTATGCTATTCCAAAATGTGCAGAGTCGACTCGTTTTGGGCCATGAGTCAACTTGACCTCTTCAAATGGTCTTTTGCATAGAATTTAACTCCACCTCTTGTCTCAATTGGCTTCTACTTTTTTTTTAATGGTGCTTTCTCTCTACAAAATAATTGTAAGAAAAACTTGAAGGATATTAGTATATTTTTATGCTCTAATATTTGTTCATCATCAAAATCATTCTTGGAGTTAATAATCTCTCTCTTTTTGATGATAACAAAATATTGAGCATATGAAATAAAATTGCTCAATGTGAAAAGATGTACAGTATCAAGGATAAGTAAATGTAATAAATTTTTATACTTCAATATGCACTATATGCATAAATAATTTTTGATTTGACAAGCCATATGGGAAAGTTGCATTTAGCAATTAAGATTTAAACTTCCCTTAATAAGTGCATTTTATGTAACTTATGTAGATGAAAATTTTTAACGTATTAATAAGTGCATTAATATCTCAATTTAATTAATGTGTCAATTAATAATTTCAATTAATATACTCGTAATATACTCTATCTCTTTTTCTTCCCTTTTTGTCAACATCAAAATGAACATTCAAGATTGCAAACGATACAAACATTTGAGACAAGTTGAAGTAAACATTCATTACATGTTTGTATTGTTTACAAAAAGGTGCTATTCAAATAATACAATACATGATCACATTCTAAAGCAAACATAAAACTAAAAGATATTCTAAGTTTTAACCCTAAGAGAACTACTCATCTGATCGAAACTCTATGATAGGTTCAATTGGATTAGAGGATGAGGAGGAGGGTGCCGATCTCTTACTTCGAATCCTTGCAAAGGGTCCGGAGCAATAGGAGGAAAACCAGTGCTTGGTCTAATAGAGGCACTGAAGGGGTATCTAGCTATGGATGGATGAGGCTAGCTAGGGGAGTCTAGGCTGGGTAGGAGGTGGTCAAGATCGAGGTGGGGATATCCTAGCCATGAGCTAACCGATTTGTACCTAAATCCTCCGAATAGTAGTGATGAGAACCTGGCATTGTCCTATTAAGAAATGATAGCTTCCTTAACTCTCCTAGCAATTCTGACAGTCTATGCAGTCAAATGCTTAAAATTAGAAGTACCATTTGAGTTTTCTCCAAAATCTCCAACCTCTGAGATAAGCTGTGATCTGCTGACTAAGCTGCTCAAGCTATCCCTCAGATGATACTCTATGCTCATCAAGATTTTGAGTGATCTGCTACTGAAAATCAGTAAACAAATCCTCCATTCTCTTCATAATCTTCTCCATAGCCTATTCTACAGTTCTTTCAGAGCTAAAACTATGATGTATCCGTGGGGTGTGGGGTGAAGCTGGAGCAGTAAAATCCTGTAATGCTACTGAAGGAGGGCAGAAGAAGGGCCTGCTACTAATGGTGAATAGGTGCAGCAGCTGGAGAAGGAGGAGAAGGTGGTCTCTGTGGCTCAAGATTATCTAAGTGCTCTCTCTCTTCACCTCAATTTTTTCTCTGACTGGCTCCTGTCTGACTCCATACGTACCCATCTGTCCAGAACTTTATAAATTTTTATGTGATGTAAGGACTTAGCATTGAAGTGATCTGAACGCATCAGTTCTCTAAAATCCTCTCTCTCGAGATTGACTCCAAAATCTTTAAAAATAAGGGTGAACACCATACCATAAGGGAGGCATGCTTTGGATATTAGTTGCATCTTTAATCTGTTGAAGCATCATTAAAGGGAGGTTCATTGGAGTTCCTTTAATCATATAACACATCATAACCAACTCCTTTCTAGCCATCCAGTCAGGATGCCTAGTTTTAGAAAAAAAGATATGACCTATAATACTGTGCAATAGCCTCATTTCAATAGACAGCTAATTGGTAGAAAGAAGCTCAATATCTGAAACATCCTCCTCTCCAGTACATACTTCAAACTTTCAGCCCGATCATTCAAGTTGGGGTAGCAAATGCCTGACCTAGGAGCCTCTAAAATCTGCCCTAACTTTTTCTCAGATAAGGAGATCTGAACACCCTTCACCATGGACTCAATACTAGACTCTCCATCGAGCCTCAAGTTCTTAAAAAGTTCATGCACAAGATTGGGATAAATGGGTACCTCCAAAGACACATCTTCTCCCAACCCTGCTGGCAGACTCATGACCTAATGTGAAGTGTTCAACCTCCAAAAATTGAAAATTCACCTTCGTCCAGTGGTAACTACTCTGGTTGCCATGAATAATCGAGGAGGAGGAGAGTGGGGAGGAGCTAACTACCCTTGGAAAGCTTCCTGCTGGTGTTTAGCCCTCTTCTCGGTGAACGGGAGTCCCTTCAGCGCTTAGCAACAGTGGATTTCAATTTGGGAGCCATGGCACTCGATTCACCCAGAAAATCAAGATGGAACAGAGATTTTAGGGAGTTTGGAGAGAGAATGGAGAGGACTCTGAGGGTTTGGAAAGAGTGGACTCAAAGAACAATAAAAGGAAAAAGATGCGAGTTGTTGGATCATCTGTTTAAAAACATGTTCTCAGAATGAGTCGACTCGAAAACTCTCGAGGAGTTGACTCAAATTTTGAGTCGACTCGTAGCTCCTATCGAGTCACTCGAGCACAGTCTCAAAACAAAAATGGTTGAAAATTTTATTGAAATAGTTTCAAGATATTTTGAGATGGCTCAAATCAAATGAAATAACATGTAAGGAGATAAAAATATATCAAAATCAATCAATTCTAAAGGGGGTCACATAATCCAAGTTCACCTCTAATTTTAGAAAAACTATCTTCATTTAATGGTTTATTGAAGATATCAGCTAATTAATTTTTAGTTGAAACAAATTCAAATACAATATTATTTTTTGAATATGATCTCTTATGAAATGATGTCTAATATCTATGTATTTTGTTCTAGAGTGTCAGACAGAATTTGTTATCAAATGAATTGCACTTGTGTTATCACACTTTATTAGAATTTTATTCTGTTTAATTCTAAAGTCTTCGAGTTGTTGTTTAATCCAAATGGTTTGAGCATAGCAACTCTCAGTTGCAACATACTCGATCTTCGTTGTGAAAAGTGCAATTGAGTTTTGCTTCTTACTAAATCAGAAGATTAAATTCAATCCAAGAAATTGATAAGTTCCAGAGGTACTTTTTCTATCAATTCTACAGCCATCATAATCAGCATCAGAATATTCAATTAAGTTAAATGAAGAGTATTTAGACTACCACAATCTTAGGTTTTGAGTGCCCTTAAATATCTATTTTTTTTTTACAGCAAGCATATGAGATTCTTTTGGATTTGATTGGAATCTAGCACATATGCATACACTAAATAGAATGTCAGGTCTACTAACTGTAATGTAAAGTAAAGATCTGATCATACCTCAATAAAGCTTTTGATCTACACATTTATCATTTTCATCCTTTCAAGTTTGTAAAATGGATTCATGGGTGTTCTAATATCCTTTGTATTCTCCATCCCAAATTTTTTGAGTATCTCTCAATATATTTAGTTTGGTTGATAAAGATATATTCTTTTATTTGTTTGACTTGAAGCTGAGGAAGAAATTGAGCTATCCTATCATGCTCATTTCAAATTCACCCTGCATTAGCTCAGCATACTTTGGCAAAGATTTTCATTAGTAGCTTCAAAAATGATATCATCAACATAAATTTGAACTATTAGTAGGTCATCATTTTTCTTCTTAAAAGTAGATTAGTGTCTACATTGCCTCTATAAAAATTATTTTCAGTAAGAATTTGCTTAATTGTTCATACCAAGCCCTAGATACTTGTTTAAGATCATATAATGCTTTATTTAGCTTAAAAACGTGATTAGGGAATACATGATTTTCAAAATCAGGAGGTTGTTCAACAAAGACCTCTTCAACTATATAGCCATTCAAAAATATACTTTTTATATCCATTTGATATAATTTAAAGTCCATGTAGCAGGCAAATATAAGTAATAATCTTATTACTTCTAATCTAACTATAGGTGTATAAGTTTCATCAAAATCTATTTCTTCTTCTTAGTTATATTCTTTTGCAACTAATCTAGCTTTATTCCTTACTACACTACCATGTTCATCCAATTTGTTTCTAAATATCCATTTAGTGCCAATTATTGGATGGTCAAGTAGTCTACTTACAAGTATCCATACTTTATTCCTTTCAAACTGATTTAGTTTCTCTTGCATAGCAAGCATCTAGTTAGAATTTTTTTAGCTCTTTTATACATTTAGGTTCAATTTGAGACACAAAAGCTAAGTAATCATGAGTATCTCTAAGAGAGGCTCTAGTTCTTACCCCTTGAGACTGATCACCTATGATAAGATCATTAAGATGATGGTGTGCATACCTCCATTCTTTAGGCAAATCACCTTGCTCCTTATTAATGTTTTCTTCTGAATCCTTTTCTTGCTTTTTACCTTTTTCTTCTTTCTCTTCTTGACTTGACTTCTCCTTCAAGCTGAGTTCCTTTATTCCATTTTAAGAATCTTTGCATCATCATCAACGATATCTTCCTTTCTCGAGGAAGAGTCATTAGCTTCATTAAATACTACATGTATAGATTCTTCAACAACTAATGTCTGTTTGTTGAAGATTCTATATGCCTTATTGGATGTAGAGTGGCATCAAATTTTTTAAAGTTATCTTTTTCATTATTCAAAAAAAACATCTACATCCAAAGACATGAAAATAGTTAATGTTAGGCTTTTTAGCTTTCCAAAGCTTATAAGGGGTTTCCTTTATAATTGATCGGATTAAAACTCTATTAAGAATATAACATGCTATGTTTATTGCTTCAGTCAAAAATATTTAGGTAGATTTTTTTTACATAATATGGTAGGGTCATTTCTTTTAGGATTCTATTCTTTTTTTCTACTACTCTATTTTGTTGTGGGGTTCTTGGTGCTAAAAAATTGGGTTCAATATTTTTTCATTACAAAAGTCTTCAAAATATTTACTTTCAAATTCAGTGCCATAGTCACAATGAATACAAACTATAGATGAATTTTTTTCATTTAAATTTTTTTATAAAACTTAAAAAATACTAAGAAAGCTTCATCTTTATGTGTCAAAAATAAAACCCATGTAAATCATGAGAAATCATCTATAATATAAGTCATATTTTTTTTCTCCTAAGCTTGTGGTCCTAGTGGGACCAAATAAGTTCATATGAATTAGCTTAAGTGGTCTATAAGTTGAAATAATTTTTTTGAATTTAAAACCTTTCCTATTTGTTGATCACATTGACATGCATCACAAATATGATTCTTTTCAAAATTTAATTTTGATAATCCTTTTACTAAATCCTTACTAATCAATTTAGAAATGGTGTTCATGCTTGCATGTTCTAGTCTATAATGCCATAACCAACTAGTCTCTTTGATTTTAGCATCCATTATAACAAGATATTGACCATTCTTCATGCCTATTTCATCAAGATCAACCATGTAGATGTTGCCACATCTATATCCAATGAATTTTGTGCTTTCATCAAAGGGACTGGAAACAATGCACATAAATGATTCAAAATTAACTTTATACCCTTTGTTCCAAAGTTAACTAATACTGAGTAAATTTTATATTTCAAATTATTAACTAATAAAATATTATCAATAAAGGTAGAAGAAGTAATCTTAATTTTACTAATACCAATGATCTTTTTTTGCCATTATCACTAAAGGTGACTACTCCTCCTTTCTTTTTCTCAAGAGTGAAGAATTACTTCTTATCACCTATCATATGTCTTAAACAACTCTATCTAAGTACTATCTTTATTTAGATATATTGGTTGTAAAACATTCCTGCAAAATAATCAAGTAGTTTTCTTAGGTACCCAAGTTTTTTTGGCTTTTTTAGGGTTAGTTACTATGGTTCCTTTTAGATTCAATTTTTTTAACTGTTTTGTCATTGAATTTTCTAAAATTGCATGCATATGCTTTGTGTCCTATTCTTCTATAGATAAAGTATATTATATGTGAGGTTCTGCAAGTGGATGATGATGTAGAAAAGAAGTATTTTAAGAGGTTTTGTTTGTTATTAGGATTGAATACAATACCAGCTTAGTCATACATAGCCTTTTGACTGTTAAGTATCATTTATAGTTTTTCTAGCTACATGTGAACCTTTCAATTAATGATTTTAGTTTATCAATTTTTTTTTAAGATTTTATTCTCTTTCTTTAATTTATTATTGTTTTGAAGAGTTTCTTTCTTTTCTTTAATGAGTACTTCATTTTTTACTTTCAGATTCTTATTTTTAGGCTTACTTTTCTGAACTCTTTCATTAGATCATGAAAAATATCTTGAAGTTTATCAAAGATAAATTTTAAGAAAAATTCAGAGGTTACCTTATCATTTGTGCCATGAGACACAAATTTGTCTCATTTTGGATTTTCTCTTCAAAGCTAGACTCATCACTATCGCTCCATGTTGCAACTGTGGCTTTTTTTTTTGTTTTTTAAAGGATTTTTCAAGATTGGATAGTCGGCCTTGAAGTGCCCTGATTTTAGCATAAGAGCTGCTCCTTTTCTTTTTCTTTCTCCTTGCTTGGCTCTCCCTTGACCAAATTCCTTCTCTTGAATCCTTGCCTTCTTTTTCTATAAATTTTTTGATTTTTTTGATTATACGGGCCATGTCCTCATCGTCATCATCATCTTCGATGGATGATTTTCTTCTTCTTCAATTGCTACAGACTTTAGGTGATGATCTTCTTCTTTCGACTCTCATCATCATTGTGCTGCTTCATTGCTAGCTCATATGTTATTAGAGATCTGATTAGCACCTTGAGTGGCAATTATTTAGATCTTTGCTCTTCAATGGCAGTCACTTTTACATCTCAAGTCTTAGGTAAAGATCTGAGAATCTTTCTCATCAAATCACTGTTAAAGTAAACTTTATCAAATTTTTGAGCCCATTAATAATGTCAGTGAAAATGTAAACATGCTAGTGATTGATTCATTAGGATCTACTTTAAATAGTTCATATTGATGCACAAACATATTAATTTTTGATTCTTGAACTTGATTTGTCCTTTCGTGAGTCACCTCAAGCCTATCCCTTTTTTTTTGCTGAATTGTAAGTAAAAATTTAGTGAACTCATTGGCATCAAAGGTACAATATAATACATTCATTGCCTTGGCATTTAATTGGACAAACTTTTTATCCATTTCATCCCAATCTTTTTTCGGCTTAAGTGAAGTAATGCCATCTACAATGATTGTAGGTATGTACGGTCCATTGACTATGACACTCCACATATCATAATCAAAAGTTTGTATGAAAATGTGCATGTGAGCTTTCCAATAGGTATAATTTGACCCAATGAAGAGCGATGGCCTATTGGTGGATTTCCTTTGATAAATGAATCTTCCAATTGAGTTGCCATAATCTTTATCTCATGATCGTAAGATCAACTCCTAGTTGAAATCCAAGGCTTTGATACCAATTTTTTTAGCCAAACAACCCAAGAGGAGAGGTAAATTGAGTTTTTTAAATTTAATATAGTTATGTGCATAGATTATCAAATTAATCTTAGTGAAGCAGTGAGGTGAGAGCTAAATAAGAGTGCAAGTAAGAGGTAATGAAGCACACACAAGATAAAAATAATTTTATAATGATTTGATGTACTTCAAGTATTACGTCCACTCTCCAAATGACCTTCTTTAAAAGTTCACTATAATCTACTCAAGATTACAATTGGATAGTTTTTTTGAGCTCACTATCCCAAATCCAATTGATTTTCAATAGGAACACTAACCTCAATCTTTACAAGCCTTAACCCAAATCTCCCAATCTAATTTAAGGGCTGGATTCAACCTATCCCCAAGTTTCAGACCCTTCTGAAACTTGTTACAGAAATAAGGAAAAGAATTTCAATACAACAAGAAATGGCTCTTTGGTTTGAGCAGATTTGTTATCGTTGAAGTTTGGTTGTTGAGTGCTTGAATGCTCATAATTAAGGCTCTTAAATATCTCTTCAATGATCTTACAAAAGTCAAAAGAAGTAGGTTGGAAGTTGGTGAACTCTCTTGAATACAATGATGCTAAAGATCTCTCTTTTTCACTTTTAACAGTGTTTTCTTTTATCCCTTTATGTCTTATATATTATCCTTTGATTTTCAATAAGTTGGATGAAGTTTGAAGCAAGAATAGTTGTTTTTGCCTGTTGGAGATAAATATAACTGTTGAAAAAAAATTTAGATAAAAATTGGGCTAATGCAAAACTTACTGTTATGACTATCAAAGCTTCACGAGTCGACTTGGACTGATTCGAGTTGACTCGACTGATCTTTGAGTTGACTCATTCTCAATAGGTAGAAATATGGCTCTCTGTGATTTTATCTTCTAAGATAAAGTCAACTCATTTTGCTTGGAGTCGACTCGATCACAGACCGCAGAAACTAGTCTTCTAATTCTCTGAGATGAACTTGACTCGATTTGGTTCCAAGTCGGCTTGATGTCGTGCCATTCCTGCATGCCATTCCAAAATATGCCAGAGTCGACTCGTTTTGGGCCATGAGTCAACTCGACCTCTTCAAATGATCTTTTGCATGAAATTTAACTCCACCTCTTGTCTCAATTGGCTTCTACTTCTTTTTCAATGGTGCTTTCTCTCTACAAAACAATCTTAAGAAAAAATTGAAAGATATTAGCATATTTTTATGCTCTAATATTTGGTCATCATCAAAATTATTTTGGGATCAACAAAAAGGATCATGATAGTCAATGCCTTCGCATTGATTATAACCCTTCACCATGAGCCTTGCTTTATAGGTCTCTACCTATCCATCCAATCAATTTTTTTTTGCAGATCCATTTGCATCTAATAGGTACTATACCTACTAGTGGATCTATTAAAGTCTAGACTTGGGTGGAGTACATGGAGTCAACTTTTGACTTTATGGCATTCAACCATTCTTCGGAGTCGATGTCTGACATCATCTCATTGTAATTTTTTTTTAGGGATCATCTCTATATTCTCTATCTCTCATGAGGCACATTTCCTTCATACCTTCTATTAGAATATCCAAATATATTTCAGTAGGATGGGAGATCCTATTAGATCTATGAGGTGGAGGAGGTACTACATGTACTGGCTCGATATGAATAGGTTCTACAGGTTCTATGACTTGTTGCTCTTCAGAGACTTTCTCTTAGAGCTTGATTTTTCTTCTACTGCCTTATCTTAGATAAACTGTTTCTCCAAGAATATAGTATATCAACTCATAATCACATTATGATTCTCTCAAAAGTAAAATTAATATCCTAACGATTCTTTAGGATACCTTATGAAATGAGCTCTCATAGACCTAGCCTCTAACTTATCCATTTGTTGTCGCTTGATATAGGCTGGACATCTCTAAATCTTGGGATGATCAAGATCATTTCTTATCATACCATATTTTATACGATGTGGTAGGAACTGACTTAGAAAAAACTCTATTCAGTATATAAATTATAATAAGCAAAGCATGTCCCCAAAGAAATAAGAGAAATCAATGAAGCTATCATGGATCGGACCATATCCAATAGAGTCATATTCTCCTCTTCAACACCCCATTAAGTTAAGGTGTACCAAGAGGAGTTCATTGTGAGACTATATCATTTTTCTCGAGATAGTTTAGAAACTTTCACTAAGATATATATCTCCTCGATCTGATCGAAGAAACTTAGAGATTTTCAATTTATTTTTTTTTTTATATCTAAATTTTTGAACTTTTTAAGATTTCAGATTTGTATCACACATAAATATCCATACCATGATAAATCATCAGTAAAGATAATGAAGTAAAGATAACTATCCCTGACCTGCATATCAAATGGCCACACACATCAGTATGTACCAGAATAAGTATCTCAATGATCCTCTCCCCATATCCTATAAAGGGTAGTCTAGCCATTTTTTTTTGAAATAAGATTCAAAACTGAATACAACTCAAGAGTCAATGAGCCAAGGAGCCCATGCTTTCTCCAATCTATCTATCCTATCCTCTCCAACATGACCAAACCTGAGCTACCACATTCATTTTAGATTCACCTCAATTTTGGATCTCTTAGATCCTACAGCACTCACTATCTGCTCAAATATGTTCACACATACATCCATATGTAAGTGATAGAGACTATCAATCATAAAACTACATGTAATCAATTTATTTCTAAAATAAATCATATAATAATCTTTATCATCCTGCACTAATGATGAAAAAAAATCAAATTTTGTTAGCAGTAGGTACACAATAGCAGTCTCTATGTATCAAACTAAATTCAAATAGTAATCGTAGAGGATAGATGCCCATGGCACAGTAGCAACTCTTGCCCCATTGCCAATCCGAAGGGTTACTTCACCTTTCTTTAGCCCTCTACTTTTTTTAGATGCTGTATCGAAGTGCACAAATGAGCACTCGAGATAGAGTTTATAATCCAACTAAAAGTAGAAGAAACCATAAGATTAGTTTCAATAATTGAGCAGATCTAACATACCTTCTAAGACATGTCTCCTTTCCTTTTTTTTCAAGCTCTTCAGGTATACAGGATAGTTTCTTTTAGTGGCTGTCAATATTGTAGTGAAAATATTTTTTCTTGTCAACAGCCTTCTTAAGAGCTTCCTTCTTTGCCCTGCTCTTATACTTATGTTTCTTTACAGACTTCTTCTTCCAAATAAACTTTCTCTTGAAAGTAAAAGCCTACCCACTATGAGAACTGTGCTCTTGAACTCTTCAAGGTCCTTTAGTCATCACCAACATATTCAACAATTCAGTCAAGATGTAATTAATTTTAATCATATGGTAGTTTACTATAAACTGTCCATACAAACTAGTAAGATTTTGCAGGATCAAATCTACTTATAATTTCTTATGTACGGTCACACCAAGCTTCTCAAGCTCTTTAAGTCCTTGATCATTGTGAAACAATGATCATGGATAGATTGCCCTTTGATCAATCATCGGATGATTTGATAATATAGGGATATTCTATCAAGTACATAACTAAGATTAACTTCTTAAAACTTAAAACTATTTTAGATTCCTAGGCCAGTCTTTATAATTTGTTCAATTGGATTATTAGTTTCAAATATGTGAGCTAAAGGTTTAGAAACTAATATTTTATTCTTACAGAGAGTAAAAATTTTAGTTAGATATTCATATTTGATTTTAAAATTTTTTTAAAATCTTTTAAAATAAATATGCCTTCACTATTTTTTCAAATCTCTTATACTCCTTAGGTAGAGAGATGAAAATTTTTCATGATTAGCATTTCAAGTGGATACTACGATCCCATCGATCTACGTGTATCTCATCTGATAGTTATTAAGGACATGCAAATCAATGAGTGGATAACTTTTGTCCAATGCTTCTTAAGCATATTACAGTGGTAACTGGCTTTAAGTTACATAGACCTCACCTGACAGTTATTGACCCATTGCTTAGTTAAGTCAGACTCACTGTTCAATGTGGATACAAAGCCATCATTGGATCTCTTACCTAATAGATATTGGATCCAACCCCATCTTTATCCCATAGTATCTATGCTAATAGAGTGGTTGTATCTTTTAATGCAACTGAATCACTGTAACTAACCGAGAACAATCAACACTAGTAGGATGCCCGCACATCTATAACAATGGAAGACAACTTGACTTAATAATGTGAGGGATTTAATTTAAGTCTCATTTAATCTTAATTATCTACATCTCATGCAAATAATTAATCACCAAAAGAAATTTGGTGATGATCATGGATTTATGATTCGGACTCGAGCCACTGAGCCAAATCAGATCTTAGGTCACTATTAAAGTACATGCACATCAATCATTTTGATCATCTTCAACTCTTTGATCCAATCCTGAGCACCCTTGATCCGATCGTGATTAACTTCTTAATCTGAAATCAATCAACCGCAGATCTCGAACCACATCCATCATGTGCAATAGGCTTGTAATTCAATCAACTATTTATGTGCAAATGCATCACATAATACAATCCAGAAGATCAAAATAATAACAATTATTACAACCATTTTTAATGAGACTCACAGATCTTTAAATTATATGAATCATATGATGCGCATGAGCATCCAATTTATAGACATTAGATGAAATCTAATGGACACGTAGGTCTCTAAATACATCAATTTAATGGTATTCATAGATACCATGATCACATCACAAAATATTACAGATCTAGAAGGGTCTATCCATGATCATCACCTCATGCATCTCATACATGAAAAATAAAATTCAGATCTGAATTGAATTGATCAGATTGTTGTTAAACGATCTATTAATCATCAATTTATGATTCTGATTACTCATGATCAATCATCATAGCAATAGAACCATGAAAATCAGCAAGCATAGATAAAAAATTTTCAGATCTAACATTCTAATCATAATCATATGATGGTAGCTCTGATATCACTATTAGAAAATCTGATAGCATGTAAGATTAAAATTTTTAATCATAAATACAGCAGAAAGTAAATAGATTAAAACTATTTTAATTCAAGCATGCATGCATGAGATCGCATCTTAAAATCCAAGATCCCTCATAGATTTAAGATTAAAATTAAATAAAAGAGATGAAGATCTAATTTTACCTTACACAGATAGATCTTCATCATGATTCAATGATCCATGGATGTCTTAAATTTTTTTTGAAGCCGCATACGTGTCCGACCTATATAGGTATCCACATGAGACTGATCTAATCAGAAGATCTTGATCTCACTCAGATGCTAGCTCTCTTGCAGAGATCGCTTCTTGGATTGCTAAATTTTTTTGATCCTTTTCTCTTCTCAAGAGAATATCAAAAATCAAGAGGAGGAGGAAGACGAGAGAGGAGATAGATGTCCAACTTTTGGATATGAGCTTGTAGAAAGATGAAGCTTAGGGATTATCCAACTCTTGGACATAGCAAAAAAAAAAAGAGACTTGAGAACGTCCAACTCTTGGATGTCTCATGTAAGAAAGAAATGAGAGCTCCCAGATAAAGTAGTGCCCCTCCTTTAGATTTTTAGCACCTCAATTTTTTACACACTACCTCTCTTTCTTGTTTTTTTTGCTAACCACCAAGAGGAGGCACCCCATCCATATCTCCATGTTTTAAGCCTTTCTTTGGTGTGAGGTAGAGTCCATGAAGAGAACTCTTCCTCTTTTAGGGTGCCATACATCTCCATGCCAAAACCAAAAATAAAACCACCAGTAATTCCTTTTGGTGTGATATCTTGGGTGTGGATCACATGGAGTGTGGTCACTCAAAGGAAAAATCTTTTTGCAAGTAAAACACCTTTTACAGATAGAGTCCCATATGATTTGGATTCTTAATAAGTCAACTACTTATTGAGTCTAAATCTTTTAGACTTATGAAACCCAATCTGACTCAAAACTAAGACCAAGTCTAATCAAATTAAATTTTATTTAATTTGATTAAGACTCAACCCTAATTATTTGATCAAATCAAATAAATAGTAATAATTATAAATAAATCTCCTATAACTCATTAATTATTAGCAAATTCTCTCTTGTAACTTTTACAAATCAGTCCAATCATCAATAATATTGATAATCAAAATCTTCTACGATTCAAAATCATAATTCAACTATCCGATTAGTCAGGATCTTTTATGTGTATGATCCTGTAGTTTCTATTCTGTCTGGTATTGAGATATATTATGATCTCTACTACTAATATCATTAAAACTTCTTTCAATGGATTGAAATAATTTCAACTCACCAATTAAAAGTATTGATTATCAAAATAATTTTTATTGGTCTCAATCATCCAGTGATATCTAATAGCATGTAGTGGTAATCCAGCAGAATGGAAGGAATGAACCTCTTAGGTATAGTTATCGTGTGATACACTTCTTCTATCATAAGTCCTAATAAGATGGAGGTTATGAAAAACTCATCAAATCTTATTATTTATCTTATGTAAGATTTATTCAACTCGAATTCTTATTATAAAATTTTATAAATTTTTTTTTATTATTCACACTGCCATGGCCATAGTCTTCATAACTTAATCTCATAAATTATATAGGATACTCTTTATCTACTAAGGTCGATAGATTCATCTAGGTGCACATTCTATTCCTACAACAAATCTATTATAGCCAATCTGTACCGTAAGGATCTGAATGGCTAGAGACCAAATGTATGTACAGTCAAATTAATTATGGTAACCTCGTTGTGAATAGTCAAGATACCATGGATCAAAGAATCAGTCACACTACTACAGCATCGAGAAAGTCATAATGAGTAAGTAGATATTCAAGTGACTTCTCATGTTGTTATGCTTGGTATCATTGTTCTTTAACAATTATCTGTACTCTCACTCCAGTGTCCCCACACTGTAGATTTAAAACTCATCTATTCAAAGAAATGATCTGTGCATCAATCTTACTAGATCAATCGTCATTCCTATGATGATCCATCGATCGAAAGTAATTTAGAAATTAATCATCCATGATTATGTCTTAAATTCTTAACTCTTGAGAATATGTGTCATCATCTTATTAATTTCTTAGATAATTCATAGATATACACATAATATGAATGGAAATAAACTATCCAATATTATTAATAAATAAGGTAAAGTATAAAACTATCCTAGAAAGAATAAATGTGTCAAACTGATTGGCTTCTAGGATATACATTTAACAGTTTTATCACATTTGACTTTAGACCATCTCAACATTTTATTATCCAAAGTTTTTGTGATAGAATAGCTCTAATGGAGGGTATTGTGTTAAGGCTCTAGGGGTGCTGATACGATCGAAGGTGGAGGGCGATCTGGATGTCGGGATACTGGATGGACCTATAAAAGAAGCCCGCTCGCACCAGAGGTGGGGCCTTCTGTGGGGACCCTCCGATGATTAAATTAGCTGGAGCTTGGGCACAAATAGAGAGAGTATGGGAGCTAGTGGTGACTCACGTTGGCTTACTAGAGTTTATCCAAGGGTTCCCTTGTTATCTTCTTATATAGGGAGATATTGGAGTTTGTTATTCCTAGGCCTGTAGATTGTCAGACCTGGGCTTGTAGGTGGTTAGTCATGGGTATCCGTTATACCTAAGTGGCCATATTCTAAAAGTTTATTCAAAGATTCCAACTGGCTGCTCTCATGGATCGATGAGTCGATAGATTAGGGTCGGCTTGTGAATGAGATAGCGCTGCGATCAGATTGCATTATCTTAGATCATAGGGAGTCATGATTGATGGTTGGCAAGGTCTCAGCTCGAATGTCGGTGAGTCCCCGACCTGTAAGTTGGTGAAAGTCTATGTTGGTACCAGTGTAGGTCATGGGTTCCCATCATTGGTGAGTTATCGATCTGGAGATCAATAGAGTCCCAACCCAAAGGTCGGTTGGGGGTTGATCTAGAGGTCGGTGAGAGTTGAGCAGGTATGATCATTTCATCTTAGCTTCTTTGGTCGATCCAATGGTGGCCATCACTATCCCCACATTCTCATCAGCTCGAGATTTTTGAGAGTGAGTCCTGAGACCTATTGTTGAGGTGGTATGATCCCATGATACTTGCCCCTCACTTTCAAGTCTGACTCAAAGTAGTTACTGTAGGTAGAGAAAGTAGTTGTTGGGATAGAGAGTTCTCAGAGCTTGGTTGAGTGGATGAACTCGAGCTGTTTGATTTTTAGGTCGCTCATTGCACCATCCCATTTGACCATTAATTTGCTACCTCACAAATCATGCCATAATGATTTGGGGAGATTTTGCATCTCAAAATCTCAGTGCATTTATAAAGTGTGGCTGGCTTGAAGCAGATTATTTACTCAGTCCTGAAAGACTAAGGGTCGATAGTTGCTGCTCGACCATTCAAAAATATTCTACATCGCTTTCGAAAAAATTAATTCTGGAGATTGTCTTTGGGCCCATCGGGGTTTGCCACATGGCAGATAATGAGAATTTCCAAGATGTCCCTTGCGAGTGGTCCGTGGGATCGAAGAGTCACGTAGTCTATCATTCCAGGGGAGGCTGCATGGCGAGACTTGACTGTTGGATGGCTGCATCTGCATCTTTCTGGATCTATATAAGGAGGCTGCCCACCGATCAGGACTCCACCACCTAGCTCATCTTACTCTAGTAATATTCGCAAGAGTCCCTTTTTGTTCTACAACCATGATACCATCGAAGTGGTCCATAAAGCAAGTGGTTAAAGAGAAAATTGCTTTTGTTTGTGGGGAGTCCTCATCCAAGAGGGCTAAGACCACTGAGCCGAGGTGATCCCCTATCATTGCCCTGGGGGTGGCTCACGCCCATCCATCAGTCTAGGGTCCAACTCCCCTTGAGGGGCTAAGGATGAGCCCCTCCAGGTCTGGTGGAAATGTTGGGGCTTCTGGCTCCTCCCTGTGGATCCCTGACATGGTCTGAGACCATTGCATCAATGACTTTAAGGCCTTGGTTGAATATGATGATGAGGTGGTCAACATTGTCGCTTTCGCCTTCATCCACGGTTCAAGGATTCTAAGACCCACTTGAAATGAATGGTTCTAAAACTAGACCTTGGGCGCCTCCTCCCTGACGACAATGATGACAAAGTCAGGGCCTTCTCTTCGGATGAGGATTAGATTCTCCTCCATTTTGTATGTGCTTTTCTGGTGCATAGGCACCTTTTTGAAAAGCTTTTCAATTAATGAAAAGCAAATTATATTTATTTTACTTTACTTGAGTGCTTTCCATTTTGATGATTGATTGGTATGCTCTAGTTTTCCCTGAACCAATTTTTGGCTAAGTTTTGGCCAAGTTTTTTATAGGTCTCCAGTCTTGTAGTCCATCATCGGATTATTTCGAAGATGTTTGTCTGGGGAGGCCTCAGCTTTGAGTAGGACTCAATCACTCTATTGGGGGTCACTCCTAGGTTTGTACCCTCAGATGTGGACACTTCAAGCCTATCTCCATTTGTTTGGATAGAGTTTGCCTTGTCTTTGACCTCGATCATGTCCTTGGATCAATTTCGAGAGCCTTGTTCATAGGGGCCTGAACTTGGGTCTAGACATCCCCTTTCCCATCATTGGATTACTTCCGACTTAATATTCGAAGGTCTCGGCCTGAGGTGATATATCTTTAAGATCCATTTACGAAGGTCCTGACTTAGGTCAGGATATCCTCTGCCTGTCATCGGCCACTTCCTACTCAGTATTTGGAGGTCTCGACCTGAGCTGAGGTATTCGAAAATTCATTCATGAAGGTCCTAACTTGAGTCAAACTATCTTCTAATCATCATCGGATTACTCCCGACTACTCTTTGAAGGTTTCAATCCTAACCAAGATATCTCTCAGGTTCGTTTGTAGAGGTCACGACTTGGGTCAGGGCATCCCCTTCTCATCATCAGACCACTTCTGATCTAATATTTAGAGGCCTCAATTTAGGCGAGATATCTCTGAGGGATTGGTCCATCGATCCACTCATTACAGAGGTTCTAACTTGGGTCAGGATATATCCTAATCATTATCAGATACTTTTGACCTAATATTCGGAGGTCTCAACCTGAGCTGAGATATCTCCAAAATTCATTCGCAGAGATCCTAACTTGGATCAGAATATCTCCTAATCATCATCGGATTACTCCCAACTACTCTTCAATACTCTCAGTCCTGACCAAGATATCTCTATGGTTCATTTGTGGAAGTCCCAACTTGAGTCAGGATATCTCTGAGTCATTGTTGGATTACTTCTGACTATTCAAAAATCTCAGTCCTAATCGAAATATCTCCGAGATTCATTTGTGGAGGTTCTAACTTGGATCAGGATATCTCTCTATTATCAGTACTTTGCCGACTAGTATTCAAAGATCTCAATCCCTGAGCCAAATTATCTTCAAGAGATTGGTCCGCCAATCTAATCATCAGTGTTTAAACAATCATTCGAATGTCCCATGATTTTTGTCACCATTATAGTCAACTTGATTGAGCTCAATATACGAGATTTTGGATGGACTCAAAATACCTTGGAAGCCATTCCCTAGAGGGTCATGCCTGCAAAAATCCAAAAGAATCATGCATTTAATGTCGTGTGTCTCAATAAGGATGGTTTATGGGAATGGATGTTTGGAAGTTTGACCACCATAAGGTGTAGTCTTTGAGACTATTCATTCAGCCACACTTATCATGCACCTAGCAAAGGTGCCTAGGAGCATTCAATTCTGATTTTCTTTATAAGTAGGTCTTTCGTAGCTTTAAGGCAGTCATCTTCCTAAGGCTTTCTATAATATGGTGGGGTTGTTTTGTTCACTGCCAGAGAACAGTCAGTGCTTTCTTTCAGTAAGGGGAGTCTTTGCCTCTAATTGGGTGGTTGCCGGGCATCTCGAGGGAGTGCATTGATATAAAGTTTGATTTTGGCATGAGAGGCATTGAAAATATCCACCACCCTAGCGAGAAAAATCGAACCTGTTGACCCTATGATTGATTTTGATGATTACAAAATATTGAGTAATTATAGAACTAATCATATGTTCATGAGTGAATATGAGATTTTTTAGATGCTTAAAATAAAAAAATTATTTGTAGAAAAAATTTTCTCAAAAGAATGATGATTAATAGTCAAATGAGACTCAAACAAGAAATTTTTGGAAGCTTAAATGTTATGAAAGATCATGAAAATTAAGATGGAAGAAGCCCTCAAAAGTTAAAATCAAAAAGCCACTTATGCAAAAAAATATACAGAAATTTTAATAGGCTTTCATCCAAGTCGACTCGAGATGAAATAGTGAAGAAAAATAGTTTGGCATATAAAAATTTCAACCGACATGCCCTCGAGTTGACTCAAGTTGGGCGCGAGTTGACTCAAATGAATAGTAATAGAAAAAATAAACTTTCAGAGAAGAACAAGTTTCAACCGAGCGAAGGAGTCGAGTTGACTCAAATTAGTCGAGTCGAGGTCTCAAAAAATAACAGAGAGAATGATTTTTAGGATAAAAATTCAAAACAGACTCGCAGACTAGTCGATTCACTCGAGGCACGTCGAGTTGGCTCAAAACTCAATCTGAGTCAACTTAAAAGTCAGTTGAGTCAACTCAAATTCCAACGGTTAGGTCTGTAGAAATTTAGATTTAATTTCTAATGGCTAGTTTTTATCTCTAACAATTAGTTCAGTCCTTCCAATGGTTAAAACTCAATTCTCTAGCCAACTCTAAGTATATTAAAAGCTAGAGAATCAATTGAAAAGGTAACCAAGAGAATTTCAAAGAGAAATCATTATTTCTTGGAGAAATATTGAATATCCTTGAGAAAGAGAAAAAGAGAGAGATTAAGTGCCCAAAATTGAGAGCCTTCAAAGAAAAATCTTCACCACCATTAATTACATCTTCTCAAGCATCAAGAAGAGAAGTTGAAGCATCAAAAGAGTAACTCATTATCAAGTTCTTTCAAGCTTTCAAGAGTTTATTCTTTTTATTTTATTTATTCTAAAATTCATACATTATATTTTATTTTTTTAAAATTTTTTTGAGAAAAAAAACTTGGGGATTAGGCCTATCCAAGTTCGAAATAGGATATTATAAGTTTTGATTGGTGAGTCTGAAAAATCAACTAGATTGATAGTGAGTCTGAAAAATTATCAGTGTAAGATTATAGTTGGTAATCCTGAAAAATTAACTGAATTTATTTGTGAGCTCAAAAAAATAAATGCATTATAATCAAAAAGATTATAGTGAAATTCTCAAGAAAGCTTGGAGAGTGAACATAGGTGTGGATTGCACTAAACTACTATAACTTTTTGTGTATTTATGTTGTACCTTTGCTTCTTGCTTTACTTATTTTATTATTTGCTTAACTTTGATTTATCTCTTGTATAGCCTTAATTATCTCTTGATTCTGTTGTTGCTTGTATTATACACATCTCAACCATACAACTTAGTTTAGATTGAAGCACATATTTTCTTAAAGATTAATTTAGTTAAAATTTTTTAAAAAAATCTAATTCATCTTCCTTTTAGGTTGCTATCTTTTTAGACAGCAAGTGGTATTAGAGCAGGTGTTCCATTATTAGTTGTTAATCTAGAAGTTAAAGAGTAAAAAATCTTACAACCCAATATGAAATCTTTTCTTAATAAAGGTTATTCCATAGATAGACCCCCAATGCTTAATGGGTCTAATTATTCTTATTGAAAAATTGGGATGAAAATTTTTATACAAGCACATGACTATAGTTTATGGAAGATCACAGTTAATGGCTCACATACCCCCAAAGTATTGAAAGAGCATGATAAAGAAATAGCCCAATTAAATGCTAAAGTCATGAATATACTTTATTATTCATTAGATTTAAATGAATTTAACTTGATTTCTTCTTGCATTTTTGCAAAAAGTATGAAAAAAATTGAAAATGATATTTGAGGGAGCAAATGCAAAAAAAAAGAATCAAGCTCTCAAGAAGATAAGGAAGCTCATCCCAATTTATACCTCATGCCTCATGAGGATGAAAAGAAAAAAAAACAAGAAGAAGCAAAAGAAAAAAAAGCATCGATTAAGGGAGAGCAAGTCTAAGAAAAACAAAAAGAAAAAATGGAAGAAGGTATATCAAATTCTTACCTCATGACTCATAACGATAAGGTAAATATCGAAACTTCTTCTGAAGTTATTTTTGAAGAATTATTAGAAGCCTTTCATGAGCTTATAGATGCATATAAAAAGATAAGATTAAAAATAAAGAACTTAAAAGGTCTAATCTTTTTTTAGTTGATGAAAAGAATAAGTTATTGAATGAAAAAGAAGATATCTTGAAAGAAAAGAATAAGATTTTAATAAAAAAAGAAGATCTTTTAAAGAAAAAAGACTCTTTAGCTAAAAAAAGGAAGAACTTCTTATATATGAAAAATCTTTAGTTGAAGAAAAAAAGAAGCTTTTGAAATCTAAAAAATTCTTATGGAATAAAATACAAAATTAAGAAAAGAGATAAAAATATTGAAGTCCATTATTCAAAAGGTTGCATTTAGTTCTGAAAAGCTTCAATTAATATTGAAAAAAATCAAAAATCTATTTTTGATAAGAATGAAATTGATTCAAATTCTTTAAGAAAACAAAAATTTCTTTAAAATATATTTTTTAGAACTTATCATGAAAATCATTCAATTACTTGCTTAAATACAACAAAATAGGCCATAAAATTTTTGAATGCAATACTATTAAAATTGGCCATACTTTAACTAAACAGATTTGGATTCCAAAAGGAACCATAACCACTAACTCTTATGGACCCAAGATAGCTTGGGTATTAAAAATTATAAAATAATTTTGCAAATATGCCAAGCATCCAATAGAATGAAAAGAAAAAAATCTTCAAGGATGGATGCTTTGGAATGAAAAAAGATAGATACTGATGTTTGGTAAATATTAAACTCTTCATACATCATGTCATCAATATATGTACTGAATTCATTTAGAGTAAATGATTGATTTTGATGATTTATCTATGCTCGTAATGATCATACTCATGACTTGAATGATTTGATTGCTTGGATATATTGATTGTACTTAAATTTCAAAATTAATATACTTCTCTCATTAATACAAGCATATATCTTATTTTTAAATTTAGTATGTTCTCTTAACTTCCCATATCACATGGTTAATTGGAAAATTTGAGTTAAAATGAGTTTGATTGTATGTGAAATAATTTAGGTGCAAAACTTGCAACTTGAATTATTTCGTGATACTATCATAAGTCATATAATTAGTGAAATATTTCAAAAATTGTACGACCTAAGAATCTCAAGATAAGTCATCTATTCATAGAAGATCATCATATGCTTGAAGTTGTTATTTTGTATGATTACATCTTAATTTGATCTTTAGGGCCTTGAAAATCGCCTAGTTGAACTTCACTCTTAAATCTCTCTATCTAATTTTTCCTTGATTTGATCTTATCTAATTTGATTAATTTTTGATCCCCCAAATTGATTTATAAATTCTAATTCAAATATCATTCTTGATCTTTGATTTGATTTGTCATTGATTCCAATTCAATTTGACTATATTTTTTTTTGAATCCAAATTTTTTGAACTATTTTCTACATTGAGGAGTTGATTCTTAGACTAGAAGAGTCGACTCATGGTTTGAAAAAGAAAAATAGTTCTCTGAGTTGATCCCTTATCTGGAGTTGACTCGAGTTTAATAGAAGTTAACCCCTATGTCTGGGATGGATTTCTTAAGTGAAAATATTTCAAGACTCTATCATTCTATTTCTAATCTTCTTGAGTCGTAATTCCTTTTAAACCCCTCTCCCATCAAAATTAGACATTTCTTTTCATTTCCATCCTATCCTTGCAGTCCTTGTTCTCCAATAGCACCTCGAAAGTAATTGACACAAAGGAAGAGAAAGTCTCATGTAGAAATTTAAAAATTTAGGACTTTTTCAAATCATTCTCCCATGCAAGAAAAAAAAAAGACCAAGTATCAAAATAATCTTTGAGTTTCTAGAGCAAGAAAGAATTTTAATTGGATAATTAAAAGACTGGGCTAAGAAGTTTTGTGTTCTTTTGACCTATCTGAACTCAATTTAAGAATTCTTTAGAAACATAAAGCTCAAGATTAAAAATTTAGACTCAAAAGTTTGAAGTGTCCGTATTGTGGTGGATGATATGAGATTAGCTCAGACACTAAGGATATCTACTGATGGGCTAAAATTTATCTGCTCTTTGGATTTGCTCACCTACCCTAGATTAGTGAGAGAATTTTATGATTGCATAAAAGTGAGTGTTGAAAGTCTAGTTTTCAAAGTAAAGACAAGCAGATTGGGAGGATGTTGATAATATTGGATGCATGTTAGGAGCACCTCGGATTGTCTCAAGTAGTAATATATTTGAAATTTATGTTGGTTTGAGATGATGTCGAGGGTATTGAGGACATCAGTGTTAGTCAGCTGAGTATAAAAATATAACTACTATGACTAGTAGGATATTCTTCATATTAGTCGTGCATCACATTCTCTAGAAGATTTTACTTTGCATACCAGCACTCGTGCTATAATAGATGTCAAGATTGAGGATCTAGTAGTTTAGATAAAAATAGCTCCACCTCCATAGATCGATCATCCAGAGAGCTCAAATCGATTATTTGGTATACTCGATGAGAATGCATTTATTGATAGGATTTTCATAAGAATCATTACTTCTATTTGTACAAAGATTCAAAGATATACTTCATAGGCATAGTAGGTAAGACGAGACCTGATGAAGGCACAATCATTAGTCAGAAAGAAGTCAATGTGATTGATTCAGGCTATCACTTCAGTGAGAAAGTATGTGCGTAACTGAGATCAGTTATTTGGAGATACTAGACCATCCTCTCCATTTAGTCAACTTGGACTTTCTTCTTAAAGCTATACCGACTTACTCTCACTTAGGATGCTAGATTTTATTTCTTAGAACTTTAGTAACTCTAGCAATCCATTTTTGGAATCCTTAAAATATAGCTCTCATATATCTTGTTTGTTTTTCATGATTAAAATAATGAAAATTTAGATCACCTTTGTAATTATATTTTAGCAAATCAATGAAAACATAATTTTTTATCAAACTTAATGTGTTTGATACATCTACTTATTTAATGATTATCTTTGTTTGCTTAATTGAATATTTGCCTTGTTTATAAAACTAAAGAGAGAAATATATATAAGCTAATATTAAATTTAAATGAATACTTAATCAAATTGAATAAAAGTGCATGATTTGGAAGAAAAAGGGAAAAAACCAAGATAAATGAATCTTATGGCATTAACTATTAAACTAGGGGAGAATTAAGTAAATCAAGCTTTTGAGCACTCATTATGAAAAATAGGAGGAGAAAATATTATTTGAGAAATCATCTTGAAAACTTAATAGGATACATCATTATTAATGATAGAATAAAAATTATTAATCAATATTTAGGCCTTGCTTGTGGTGATCAATTTAATGTATTTTGGAGACAAATCATTTTTAAACTTTAAAAAAAAAATATTGATGAACTTTTGTACTTTGATTTGCACTATTATGTGCTTTTGATCATTTAACTTGTTCATTCATATTTGTGCTATCATATGCTATCATGGCTTGATCCTATCTTTATTTCTAACAATCAATTCATATCAAGCTAAATTTAAATCATATTCTTATGCTTTATCATGATTGATTATTTTTTAACTTACTCTTCTCTAATCATTAAGTAGTATCAAAGTTTTATGAAAATCAAAATTGATCTGAAATTTAGTTCAAGTGATATCAAATTTTATTTTGACAGAGTTATTATGGTATTTGATTTAATTTTCTAAATAGTTAGTATAAAGTTGATTATTTTTTACAATTGATATTAAGAAAATTTATCTTAAGAAAATTTTCAAACTTGATATCAATATCATTCTTGCCTTACACTTTATTGAGTTATTTTTAGTAAAATAATTGAATATCATGTCTCAAAACTATTGTGCATTGATATACTCTTGATATAGCATCATTGGAGACAAATTCAAAGAATTTATAAGCTTAAATGGATTGATACCCCTTAAAGAAAAGGAAGAGATATCTTTCAAAAAAGAAACACATATCTTATAGCTAATTTTAATACTCAAAATTCTTAAAAATTGAATGGCTCTATTTCTCTTGAATTTTTAAAGCTTAAAGTTATTTCTTAACTAAACTTGAGAAGTATTTCTTTTTGAATCTATGGTTTTGAGAGAGAGAGAAAATACACTGTTGAAGTTGTATTTTATGAAACCAACCAAGTTAATTTTGAATTCAAAATGAGAGAAATATTTCTTGAACTTAATCTTATTCTGATTGAAAATTTTGGTTAAGTTATGTTGAAAGATAACTGTTGAACTTAAAAAGAAATCACTTATGTTGCTTGATTTGTTCATCTTTGATTTGAGCATTTATATGATGGTTGATTTGCCCATTCATATCTTAATTGGTTTGATTGTACCATTTTATAATTAATTGGTATCTAAAAAATACTTGACATCGATTAATCATTAAACAAAAATAAAAAAAAACTTGAAAAGTGCTTTTCATAATTAGTTTCCAGTTGAAATTAAAATATATATATATGTATATATATTTTGCTTAATTGATTTATTTTTGAGCAATGAATTTGAAAACTTTAAATGGTGTCTTCATTTGATATCAAGAAAATCTTTCAAAGAAGATACTATTTAGTTTGGTTTTCAAAATAATTGATATAAAACTACCTTCTTCTGAAGCATACTTTGGTCGATACCATACCTTGTTTTGATATATTTTTTATATGATATCTTTCGAGAAAAATATAGAAAAATGACATCTTTTAAGAACTTAAATGGTTGATCCTTTTTAAAGAAAGAAAGTAATGAAGTTTATCATATGCTTATCCCTAATCATTGAAAAATTTCAACTCTCTAAAATTCTTAAAACTCAAGCTCTTCCATAATTGAATTTGAGAATCTATTTAATGCATCCACCATTATTCAAAAGAAAGAGATGTGCTTATAACTCTACATTGATCAAAAGGAAAAAGATAATTTTTTTTGGATAGTTACTATTTAGATCGAATTTTAAAATATTTGGTATCAAGAAGAATTAAATTGATTATTTTTTATTTTAAATGAATTATTTTTAAAAAAAATAAGTTCAAACTTCTTTCAATTTGTATCAAGTAGAATTTTTCAAGAATACTGTTACAATTGGTATCCTCATTCTCATAATTGGTATCAACTAGTTTATTCTTGCTTTAAATTCTATTATTTTATCTTTTGGCAAAAGGAGAAGACTGTGTTTGTCTCAAAGTTGGTTTGTATAGTTGATATGATATCATTTGAGATAAATTTAAAAAAAAATTATATACCTTTTTAAAACTTAATTGAGTGATATTTCTTAAGAAAAGAAAGATCTAAATTTAAACAAAAATCTCTTTATGATTTGTTTGGTACGATCTATTGATATCAATTCAAAATAATTATCAAAATAATTTGATCTGAATTTAATTGATTCATCTTTTTGATCAAAAGATAAATCAATTGATATCATAATTTTTCACAATTGGTATTGGACAACTTGTTATTGCCTTAAACTCTATCTATTTATCTCATGACAAAGTGAAAAGGTTGCCTTATCTAAATTCTGTCTTGCTTTGCTCTATCTTTGGTATTATTTTCTTGAGATACTTCTAAAGATTGATACTCTTTGTGCATCAATTGAATGGTACATTTTAGAATGAGATAATTTTTTTTTTAAAAAAAGGAGAAGTCATATAAAAGGGGAGATCATATCATAAGTTATAAAATTTGAATTTAAATATTATATTAAAGTTGAATTTGAAAGGGAGTGAACTTAAATCAATTTCTAAAAAATTGAATATTTGAGTTGGTCACATGCTTAAAATGCTTAAAATGCATACTTAGTTCAATTGAGACAATCAATTGATATATACATTGATTCTTAAAATTTGAATTTTAAGATGAAATGAAACTTTCATGAAGAATATGCTTAAAGTGTTAACCAAATAATATTGCTCAAAACTTGATTGACACAAAAACTAGCCAAGCTTGAATTAAATTTGATACATATTTTTAACTCATTTAAAAAGGAGGAGAAAAGTTTCGAAATCTATATTATTTCAAATAGAGAAAAGTTAAATTTGAAAGGGGAAGAACTTAAGTCAAATTTGAATGTCTGTATATTTGAATTTGAATTGATTTTGATAATTCATCTTAATTTTTTTTTAAACTTTTTGATACCGTCAAAAAAGAGAGATATTATGTTGAGTATATACTTGTTGAATTTATTTTTGAATTAATTACATGCTCACATACTCATGTTTAAATTGAGTATATGGGAGAAAGATATGCTTAAGATGTAAGATACTCATTTGCTTGCTTGAAATGTTTATATAAAATGAGTTTATATTTGAATTAATTGCATGCTCACATACTCATGTTTAAATTGAGTATATGGGAGAAAGATATGCTTAAGATATAAGATACTCATTTGCTTGCTTGAAATATTTATATAAAATGAGTATATTTGGATATGTGCTATCTTGAATATTGGTATTTAATTTTGGTGTTAAAACCTATAATGTAAATACTTTGATAAATCTTATTGAAATATTCATAAAGTATGTTCTTGTAAGTGCTTACTTATTCACTTCATAATTCATATTCATATTAATAAATTAGTTGAAGCACATTATACTTTATTATGCATATACTTAAAATTTTGTCATCATCAAAAAGGAAGAGATTGTTGACTCTATGATTAATTTTGATAATTATAAAATATTAAATAATTATGATATTAATTATATATTCATGAGTGAATATAGAGTTTTCTAGATGATTAAAATAAAAAATTATTTATAAATTTTTTTTAAAAAAAATGATGATTAATGATCAAATAAGACTCAAACAAGAAGTTTTTGAAGCCTAAATACTATGAAAGATCATGAAAATTAAGGTGGAAAAAATTTTCAAAAGTTAAAGTCAAAAAGCTACTTATGCAGAAAAATATGTAAAAATTTTTAGTGAGCTGTCATTCGAGTCGACTCAAATTTTATCCAAATCGACTCGAGCTGAAACAGTGAAGAAAAATAGTTTTGACATGTAAAAATTTCAGCCAACACATTCTCGAGTGGACTCAAGTTAGGCATGAGTCGACTCAAATAAATAGTAATAAAAAAAATCAACTTTCAGAGCAAAAAAAAATTCGATCGAGCGGAGAAGTCGAGTTGACTCGAATTGATCGAGTCGAGGTCTCAGAAAATAACAGAGAGTATGATTTTTGGGACAAAAATTCGAAGCAAACTCGCAGGCTAGTTGAGTTGACTTGAGGCATGTCGAGTCAACTCAAAGCTCAAGTTGAGTCAACTCAAAGTTAGTTGAGTCAACTCGAATTTTAACGACTAATTTTGTAGAAATTCATATTTAATTTCTAACGGCTAGTTTTTATCTCTAATATCTAGTTCTGCCTTCCAATGGTCAAAACTCATTCTTTAGCCAACTCCAAGTATATTAAGAGCTAGAGAATCAATTGAAAAGGTAGTCAAGAGAATTTGAAAGAGAAATCATTATTTTTTAGAGAAATATTGAATATCCTTGAGAAAGAAAAAATAGAGAGGGATTGAGTGTACAAAATTAAGAGCCTTCAAAAAAAAATCTTCACCACTATCAATTACATCCTCTCAAACATCAAGAAGAGAAGTTGATGCATCAAAAGAGTAACTCATCATCAACTTCTTCTAAGCTTCCAAGAGTTTATTCTTTTTATTTTTATTTATTTTAAAATTTATACATTATATTTTATTTTCTTTATAAGTTTCTTTGGAGAAAAGAAACTTGAAGATTAGGCCCATCTAAGCCTAGAATTGGACATTATAGGTTTTGATTGGTGAGCCTAAGAAATCAACTAGATTGATAGTGAGTTTGAAAAACTATCAGTGTAAGATTGTGATTGATGATCCAAAAAAATTAACTAGATTTATTTATGAATTGAAAAAATAAACACACTGTAATCAAAAAGATTATAGTGAACTTTCAAGGGGAGCTTAAGGAGTGGACGTAGGTACGAATTGTACTGAATCACTATAAATCTTTGTATATTTATGTTATGCCTTTGCTTTTACTTTACTTATTTTATTATTTGCTTAATTTTGATTTATCTCTCGCATCGCCTTAGTTATCTCTTGATTCCACTGTTGCTTGCATTATACACATCTCAACCATACAACTTAGTTTAGATTGAAGTACATATTTGCTTAAAGGTTAATTTAGTTAAATTTTTTTAAAAAATTCAATTCACCCCCCTCTTGGGTTACTACTTTTTGGGTAACAGGACCGATGGTCATTGGAGGTTGCTTCAGCATTGCGCTCCATTGGAAGGTCTTTGACCTTTCTAAGGGGCTACTCCCTCTTCGATGAGATGGCCTCCCGTCTGTTCTTAATGGAATATCTTGAAGGTGGATGGGCTTTTGAGAGGGCACTTGCTATACCCTTGCTGATATCCTTTACCATAGTTCACTGACCATTATGAATAGGGGTGGCAATCGGATCGGGTCGGATCATAAACAGATCGGATCATATACGGATCGGATCAGAAAATATTAAATCTGAATCTGATCTATTTATTAAATAGATCAAATTTTTAAACTTGAATCTGATCCATTTAATAAACAGGTCACCTGATCTGACCCATTTAATCCATTTATTAAACAATTAACCTATTTAATTATTAAGTAATTATGGTATTAATTATATATTCATGAGTGAATATAGAGTTTTCTAGGTGCTTAAAATAAAAAAAATTATTTATCAAAAAAATTCTCTCAAAAAAATGATGATTAATGATCAAATAAGACTTAAACAAGAAATTTTTGAAGCCTAAATACTGTAAAAGATCATGAAAATTAAGGTGGAAGAAATTCTCAAAAGTTGAAGTCAAAAGCTACTTATGCAGAAAAATATGTAAAAATTTTTAGTGGGCTATCATTCTAGTCGACTCAAATTTTATCCAAGTCAACTTGAGCTGAAAAAATGAAGAAAAATAGTTTTGATACACAAAATTTCAGCCAACATGTTCTCGAGTAGACTCAAGTTGGGCATGTGTCAACTCAAATAAATAATAATAGAAAAAATCAACTTTCAGAGCAAAAAAAATTTCGATCGAGCGGAAAAGTCAAGTTGACTCGAATTGATCGAGTTGAGGTCTCAGAAAATAACAGAGAGTATGATTTTGAGATAAAAGTTCGAAGCAAACTCGCAAGCTAGTTGAGTCAACTCGAGACATACCGAGTCGACTCAAAGCTCAAGTTGAGTCAACTCAAAGTCAGCTAAGTCAACTCAAATTCCAATGACTAATTTTGTAGAAATTCAGATTTGATTTTAACGATTAGTTTTTATCTCTAACAGCTAGTTCTGCCCCTCCAATGGTCAAAACTCATTCTTTAGCCAACTCTAAGTATATTAAGAGCTAGAGAATTAATTGGAAAGTAGTCAAGAGAATTTGAAAGAGGAATCATTATTTTTTGAAGAAAATATTGAATATCCTTGAGAAAGAAAAAATAGAGAGGGATTGAGTGCACAAAATTAAGAGCCTTCAAAAAGAAATCTTCACCACTATCAATATCCTCTCAAACATCAAGAAGAGAAGTTAAAGCATCAAAAGTGTAACTCATCATCAACTTCTTCTAAGCTTCCAAGAGTTTATTCTTTTTATTTTTATTTGTTCTAAAATTTATACATTGTATTTTATTTTCTTTATAAGTTTCTTTGGAGAAAAGAAATTTGGAGATTAGGCCCGTCCAAGTCTAGAATTGGATATTATAGATTTTGATTGGTGAGCCTAAAAAATCAACTAGACTGATAGTGAGTTTGAAAAACTATCAGTGTAAGATTGTGATTGATGATCCTAAAAAATCAACTAGATTTGTTTGTGAATTCGAAAAAATAAATGCACTGTAATCAAAAAGATTATAGTGAAATTCTCAAGGAAAGCTTAGGGAGTGGACGTAGGTATGGATTGCACTGAATCACTATAAATCTTTGTATATTTATATTATGTCTTTGCTTCTTGCTTTACTTATTTTATTATTTACTTAATTTTGATTTATCTCTCGTATAGCCTTAGTTATCTCTTGATTCCACTGTTGCTTGCATTATACACATCTCAATCATACAACTTAGTTTAGATTAAAGCACATATTTCTTAAAGGTTAATTTAGTTAAAATTTTTTTAAAGAATCCAATTCACCCCCCTCTTAGGTTACTACATTTCTGGGTAACAAGATCGATGGTCATTGGAGGTTGCTTCAACATTGCTCTCCATTGGAAGGTCATCAACCTTTCTAAGGGGCTACTCTCTCTTCGGTGAGATGGCCTCCCATCTGTTCTCAATGGAATATCCTGAAGGTGGATGGGCTTTTGAGGGGGCACTTGCTATACCCTTGCTGATATCCTTTACCATAGTTCACCGACCGTCATGGATAGGGGTGGCAATCGGATCGGGTCGGATCATAAACAGATCGTATTAGATACGAGTCGGATCAGAAAATATCAAATTTGAATCCGACCTATTTATTAAACAGATCAGATTTTTAAACTTGAATCTGACCTATTTAATAAATAGATCATCTGATCTGACCGTTTAATCTGTTTATTCAACAGTTAACCTGTTTAACCGACCCGACCCAACTCATTTAATCTGTTTATCGTTTAACCTGTTTAATAGATGAACAACCTATTTAACTGACCCAATCTAACCTGTTTAATCTATTTTTAAATAAGACAAACATCACAATTCACAAGCAGTCATTATGTTTAATTCAAGGCAAAATATACCATTTCAAACTGGAACATATTATCCTTAAAGGAGAATAAATGCTGTCACTGTTTAACATATGATCATTTTAAATAATATAAAGCATGAGGAGAAAATCTGCTCAATAAAAAAAAAACTTGCCAACCAAACAAATAATCACAGTATTTTGAAGTCTAATCTCATATTATGCATGAAAGTATGAAACCTATAATATCCTATTGTAGAACATAAATACATATATCAAAACATTAAGTTAACATATTACCGTAAATGGCATTAGAACATATTCCTAAATTACATCCCAATGATGATAAAGAAGATAACAACACTGCAACAGTAACACATACAGAAAATTCAAATAGAATACAACATTAACTCTAAGCCAAATCTCATCACCAACAATATGTTCAAATTAAATCGATAATAGCGGCCTAAGAGCCTAGCTTTTATGAGTTTCAGCAATTAATCGAAGAGGCTCGGGACTCATGTTGCCCATCATCATAGTTCATAGAAGTCTGGGCTGATTTTTTAGAAGGAACTCATCTTGGTTCCTGCATGAAAAATTTGTATTTTAGGAATGTTCAATTGAGTACAAAATATTGATAGAAAAAAAGTGAAGGATACAAACATATGGTACTGATAGAATATGTAATGGTAGTAGAATATACAACAATAGTATGAGAAACTATATAAAACAATAGAGCAGTACAACTTTTTCTCACAAATCCTCTCTTTTCTTTTTCTATTCTTTGATACCACTTCACCACACCATACATTCTACAACAACACCTATTTATAGGTATAAGAAATGACTTTTTGACTCTCCTAATAAATTTATCATTTAGACTTCCATGTGACTCTTGGATTTTCATGTGACTCTTGATTTTTGCCACTTCAATTAAGTTTACAAAATGACCTTTCGATTTCTTCAATACATTTAATATTTGCTTTTTCCAACACCCCCCCCTTAAACTTAATTGTTCTTTCTTCATCATGTCAAGAGAACTTTTAAACTTGGTGAAGAGCTCTGCTCCTAATGGTTTAATGAATATGTCGGTAACTTGATCTTGTGTCTTCACATACAGTAGCTCTACTTCTTTATTCTTCACATGTTCTCGAATTGAATGAAAACGCACATCAATATGCTTGCTTCTTTGATGATACACCGGATTTTTTACTAGTGCAATAGCCAACTTGCTATCAATGCTTATCTTGGTAGGTTCCTTTTGCTCAAAATAAACTTTCTTCAGCAAGCTTCTTAGCCATATAGCATATGATACACATGCGGATGCAGCAACATTTCGCTTCACATGTAGAAAGAGTAACAATAGGTTGCTTCTTTGACATCCATGAAAAAGCTGCATCTCCCGTAGAAAATATAAATCTGAAAGTACTCTTCCGATCATCCATGTCTCCAGCCCAATCACTATCCGAATAGCCCACAAGTTTAAAGTTACTATGATGAGAATAAAATAGTCCATCAGTAATAGTACCTCGAAGTAACGAAGAATTCTTTTCGCTGCCTTCCAGTGCATTAATTTGGCTCCTCCATGAATCTGCTGACTAGGCCGACTGCATATAAATATCAAGTCTAGTACATGTCATGTACCTCAGACATCCTATCAAGCTTCTATAGAGAGTAGGGTCCACAATCTCTCCTTCATCTTTTTTTGACAGCTTTGCTCCACAATCAACGGGGGTGCTTATAGGGTTACAATCTTTCATCTTGAATTTCTTCAAGATTTCTTTAGCATAACCTTCTTGGGATAAGAAAATTCTTTTTTGATACTGTTTGACCTCCAAACCCAAAAATATGTCATTAACTCCATGTCTGTCATCTCAAACTCCTTCATCATGGCATGCTTGAACTCTCAAATATTTATGGATTATTATCTGTAAAAATAAGATCATCCACATACAAACACACAAGTAGAATGTTAGAACTTTTCTCCTTTACATACACACATGATCATAGGGATATTGCTTGAAACCATTTGCTTTGAAGTAGCCATCATTCTTGAGTTCCATGCTCTTGGAGCTTGTTTTAAACCATAAAGTGCCTTCCTTAGCTTTAAAACCTTCTCTTCATGTCCCTTCTTCACGTACCCTTTGGGTTGTTCACATATACTTTTTCTTCTAGAAAGCCATTTAGAAATGCCGACTTCACATCTAACTGGTATATGTTCCAATTATTCTGTGCAGCCAAAGAAATCACCAGGCGAATTGTCTCCATGTATGCTACGGGAGCAAATACCTCCTCGTAGTCAATTCCGGCTTGCTACTTGTAGCCTTTAGCTACTAATCAAGCCTTATATTTCTCACTTTTCTTCTGCATTCTTCTTTACCTTATATACCCATTTCACTTCGATGGGTTCATGACCTTCTGGAAGAGTAATAAGCTTCCATGTGTTATTCTTCTGGATTGCCTTCATCTCTTCATTCATGGCCATCCTCCAGTTTTCATTCTTCACTGCTTCTTCAAAAGAGATTACATCCTCATTAGCATATAAACAAATGAGATTAAGGGGACTCGTCACCTCGTAGAGATCTTGAGTGCTTCTTGTCTTTCTGGATTCTTCATTTGAAGATGGAGATCTCGTGCTAGGTGATGAAGGTGGTGTGGATCTTCAACTTGAGCCTTCACTTGTTCTTCTTCTTCTTGCACCTCTATCATGTTGGTGCTCCAATTCCAGATTCCTTCTTCATTGAACTTCACATCACGGCTTATGAGGATCTTCTTCGCCTTTGGATCATAAAGTTTGGATGCTTGGATCTCAGATCATATCCTATAAAGATGCAAGGATAACTCTTGTCATCAAGCTTGCTTCTCCTTTGATCTGAGATGTGTGTATAGGCAATGCAACCAAACACTCTCAGATGAGATACATCTGGCCTATATCCATTCCATGCTTCTTGAGGTGTCCTTCCTTCAAGATTCTTTGTTGGGTAGTGGTTGAGAATGTATACTGCACAGTTCACAGCTTTGCCCAAAACTCTTTTGGTATTTCTTTCGTCTTCAGATGCTTCTCACCATGTCAAGAATGGTTGATTCTTCCTTTCTGCTATGCCGTTCTGCTGGGTGAGTATGGTGCAGTCAAAGTCCTCCAAATATCTTGAGATTTGCAAACTCCTCAAATGCCTTTAAGGTAAACTCTCCTCCTCGATCTGATCTGAAAGCTTTGATTTTGCATCTGATTTGGTTTCCACAAGAGCTTTGAACCTTTTGAATGTCTCTAGGGCCTCACGTTTCTCCTTCAAGAGGTACACCCAATTTTTTTGCTAAAATCATCAATAAATATTAGAAAATAATGACGACCTCCAAATGAGGTCGGTGTGATGGGACCACAAATATCCGTATGGATGAGTTGCAAAGGCCTTTGGGCTTGATGAAATGACTCCTTTGGGAAGCTAGCTCTTGAGTGTTTTTCAATAATACATCCTTCACATATTCCTTCAGGGGTATCCTCAATGAGAGATAATCCCTTCACCATCGCCTTCGAAGAAAAGAGTTTCAAGGAACCAAAGTTCACATGCCCAAACCTCAAGGCCATAGCCATGTGTCATCCTTCATGCATGCACTCAAGCACTTTGTCACAACATACTTGATGTTCAATATAAACATTCGGTTCTTGGTCATAGGTATTTTGCAATCAGCTGATCATGTTTTCTTAAGTAAAAATATCTACCTTCCATAACAACATCAAATTCTTTTTCTAATAATTGACCAAGACTTAAGATATTTTTTTCATATTAGGCACATAGTAAACATTAGAAATGAACTGTTGAGAACCATCCTTGAGTTGAATTAGGATTTTACCTCTTCCCTTCACTTGAACTTTTGAGGTACACTGAAAGAAACATTGCCTTCCACTATCTCATCTAACTCTTTGAACATGTGTTTGTACCCGCACATATGATTGCTTGCGCCAGTATTCAAGTACAAATATTTTCATTTGAAGCTTCTTCTCCCTTCTCCTTCTTTGCATAGTTGACCTTCTCATGCACTTGGTTATTCTCATTATGGTAACATTCTGAGGAGTAATGACCATATTTACCATAAGTATAACATTTAATTTTACTTCTGTCATACCTTCGTCCTCCTCTTGAGAAACCTCATTGCCTTCTTCCGCCAGAGGGACCTTGTGTGCTTTCTTCATTAGGTAAGACTCTGTGCCTCCTCTTCCTCTGCCATGTCCAAAGAAACCTCGTCCTCATCCACGGCCTCGTCCATGACCGTATCCACGGGTATAACTATGATCGTGATTTATTTGACTGCTTTCACTAATTGGGCCATCCTTCTTCTCATTGATGGTGAGCTTGCACTTCAAGACTTGCTCCAAGGGTTCTTCTTTCCGCATCAAGATTCTCTGCTCATGGACTTGTAAAGAACCATGAGTTCATCAACTATCATAGTTCCACATCTTTGGACTCTTCAATTGCAGCTACAAATAGTCAAACTTCTGATCCAAAGATCTTAGGATCTTCTCCACCACACACTTGTCCTCTACATTTCACCATTTCTTTTCATTTGGTTTACATTAGAAAAACCTTTGTGAAGTAATCCAGATGGATTCTCCTTCCTTCATCTTCAAAGTCTCGAACTCGCCTCTCAACATTTGGAGGCGCACCTTCTTCACTTTCTCAACCCCTTATGAGCGTTTCGAGGATCTCCCAAGCTTGCTTCGAGTTGGTGGCACAAGCAACCTTCTCGAATCTGCTTCATCTAGCCCTTGATAATGAAATAAAGGCCTTCTTGTCCTTTTTTCTTTGATCGACAAGATCATTCTTTGTGCCGTCGTTTGTGCGCGGTCATCTTGGGGTTCTTCATATCCTTTTTCAACAACCTCCCAAATATCTTGGGAGCCTAGCAATGTCTTCATCTGGATGCTCCAATTCTCATAATTGGTGGTGGTGAGTCATGGAATGGGAATTGCATGCTTTGGACATATTTCCAACCTTCGAGCTCTGATACCACTTTGATAGAATATGTAATGGTGGTGGAACATACAACAATAGTATGAGAAACTATATAAAAAATGGAACAGTACAACTTTTTCTCACAAACCTTCTCTTTTTTTTTTATTCTTTGATATCACTTCACCACACCATACATTCTATAACAACCACCTATTTATAGGTATAAGAAATGACTTTTGACTCCCTAATAAATTTATCATTTAGACTTTCATGTGACTCTTAGATTTTCATGTGACTCTTGATTTTTGCCACTTAATTAAGTTTACAAAATGACCTTTCGATTTCTTCAATACATTTAATATTTGCTTTTTCCAATAGGTACAACTTCAAATACATGGATCTGCTAATCCAGATTCTTATCCATCTTAAGAATAATAATAAGGTTGCTGCATCTGAAAAACATCAGAATAGCAAAGAATGGAAAAGAAAGATCCATGCATATCTAGAAAAAGAAGATGAGCTTAGATCTGATAAAGTGATAATTAATCCATAACTAAATCAAAACGACTACAATCGGTTGCCTATAGAAGAAGGCCATCCAAGATTGTTGCCGTTAGAAATAGTTGAGTCATCAAATATATATCCAAAAATTATCATAGCCCCCACAATACATATACATGTCCAAAAATATGAACAATGCAATCCAAAAAAGAATACATAACCATGAAACAACCTATTTAACTAATCCAACTTAACTCATTTAACCTATTTTTAAATAACACAAACATCATAATTCACAAATAGCCAGCATATTTAATTCAAGACAAAATATACTATTTCTAACTGAAAGTCTAAAGAACATTATCCTTAAAGGAGAACAAATGCTGTCACTGTTTAACATATGATCACTTTAAATAAATAAAGCACGAGGAGAACACCTGCTCAATAAAAAAAAAAAAAGCTTGCCAGCCAAGCAAGTAATCATAGTGTTTTTAAGTCCAATCTCATATCATGCATGAAAGTAGAAACCTGTAATATCTATTGTAGAACTTAAAATATATATATCAAAATATTAAGTTAACATATTACTGTAAATAATATCAAAATTTAGAACATATTCTCAAATTACAATCTAGTGATGACAAAGAAGATAGCAATGTTGCAACAGTAATACATATAAAGATTCAAATAGGATACAATATTAACTCTAAACCAAATCTCATGACCAATAATATGTTCAAATTAAATAGATAGTAGCAGCCTAAAAGCCAAGATTTTATAAGTTTTCACAATTAACTGGAGAGGCTCGGATCTAATAATTAATCCATAGCTAAATCAAAATAACTATAATCAGTTGCCTATATAAGATGGCCATCCAAGATTGTTGCACTAAAATTAGTTGAGTCATCAAATATATATCCAAAAATTATCATAGCCTCCACATACAAACTTTAAAATAATTTCAAAATTGCTTAAAACCTAAACAAATATCTAAAATTTCAAACAAAGAAAACATAACAACATCCATTGTTTTAGTCTAAAAAATTAAAAAGAAGTTTCAAACAAAGCACAACATAACAAGATAATATGTCCAAAAAATATGAACAACACAATCCAAAAAAGAATGCATGACCATGATTCATCTCATTATGGGTTGGGATCAATATTGGCTGAGCCTTGAGTTGATTGGGCTTTATTGATGGAATTGAAGTTCATGACATCTTCTACAATCTTATCTAATTCGATTTCAAAATATCTATATTGAAAGATTACAATAGTTAATAATAAACTCATTCAAAAAATATAATAGCAATATCATGATTAAATTATATATCTTTCTTTTTAAATATCCAATCTCGAATGTAAATCACTGCCTCAGTGACATCTGATTTAAGTGAACTACAATACTTATCAAGTACTCGCCCATCAATACTAAAAGCAGATTCAGAGGCAACTGTAGATATTGAAATAGTTAAAATATCACATGCTGTGAGAGAAAGATGAGGATTTAAAAATGATCGACTTTTCAAAATTCAAAGATATCTAAATTGAACTTCCTATCAACTCTTAGCTCATCTAAGTATAATTTTAATTCAGACTTCTGCACAGTAGTCACAAATTCAAAGCTTTCAAATGTATCAAAATCTTACAATATTATAAAAATAAAATAAGTTATTTATTACAACTAGTATCAGGTACAAGATAATAAATTTATTTTGATAAATAAAAATTTATATTATCTTAAAAATATCTACTTTTCTACATAGCTCAAAAGTCTCATAAGAAGTACCACTATCAATGTCTGCATTAGTTGATACACCAACAGCTAGAGTTTTAGAAGAAGAAACTATATACTAATTGAAGAAAGAAAACATACAATCACAGATGCGAACAGTCTTGATATAGCCATATCCATATAACTTTCTGTAACAATACTCTACAAACTGAAATCTATATCGAGGATTCAAAATAACTGTCATGGTCAAGATTAAACAATGATCTGACCAATATTTTTTAAATTTCTATACATTTGCGCTGCTATTCATTGTATGAAAGCATCTACACTTTCATCTCTTGTCTTAAAGTGAGCTCAATCAAAAAAATATAAGAAAAGTATAAATTTTTTGTAGTATATTTAACTCCAAAAAATATAAGAGTAGCATCATAGAATACACTCAATAACTTGTTAATCTTCATAATTTTGTCCCACTCTTCTTCAGATGGACAATGCTTGTAATTGGAGTCACTTAATTTTAAATAAAAAAAATACATCGATAAGCAAGAGTACTGTCTAGCATCAAATAAGTTAAATTTTATCTTGTGGGAATATCTTACCTTAAACCTTTTTTACTTTCCACAGATATTTGTCTAACACATTCCAAATATTTTTATTTTCAAACTTGTGAAGCTCTCATATATTTAACACTTTCACAAACCTTGTAAATAGATTCATCTATCTCCTTTAATCTCTCTTGTATAATTAAATTTAGAATATGAGCACAATATCGAACATGAAAGAACTCACCATTTGAGTAAAATAATTTTTCAAATTAAGTTGGATCTTTAATATATCAACAAAAATATCATTTACTGATGTATTATCTAACATCATACAAAATAACTATTTTTCAATCTCTCAATCAATTAACAAACCATATATCATTTAACACAAAGATATGCCTTTATGTGGAGGAGGCATGAAACGAAAGTTAAAAACTTTCTTTTGCAACATCCATTCTTCATCAAAAAAATAGATGGTTAAATATAAATATCCATCAGTGGTAATAGAGGTCCATAAATCTAAAGTCAAGCTTATCCTAGTAGGAATTGAGTGTAGCCATAATAATAATTTTTTTTTATACAATTTTAGTATATCTGCCTTAACAGTATTTCTTGATACTAACTTGACATCCTCACAAATATAAGCAAATAAAGATCTAATACCTTCATACTCAATAAATTGAAATGGTAGATCATGCTTGATAATTGCATATGTTAACAATTTATGAAATTTTTTTGGATTAAATTTAGTAGACTACATTGATATGGATCCTTGAGATTGTGATAAAATCATCTGCCCCACATCATGATTCTTTTTACAATTCTCTATATGTCGTTTCAAATTTTCAGTCCCAACCTTACCATCAAAATAATATTCCATGCCACACTTGATACATTTATATTTTTTTGTTGCTTCATTTATTTGAAAAAATTGATAAACTAGTGAAGTTAACTTTCTTTTACGTTTGCCAGTGAAATCATCAATTGTAGCTGTATTTGAAGCTACACTTGCTGATTTATTGGCACCATCATCATCACTTTCCAAATCTAAGTTAATGACAGGCTCTTTATCTATCTATATCACATAATGAAAGCTTATATTAACCATAAAAAAAATTAAAATTAGTTAGAATATTAAAGAAAGGAAGAGGAAGAAGAGGCTCAGATTTAGTATTTTATCTACAACTAAATTAAAACAATAATAATCGATTGCCTGTAGAAGAAGGCCGTCTAAGATTATTGCTGTTAGAAATAGTTGAATCAACAAAAAGATATTTCAAAATTATCATAGCCTCCCTACACAAATCTTAAAACAAACCTCTGCACATAGGCTATACTATACACTTTGACATTCAGCATAAAAAATAGAAATCAAAAAAATCCCAAAATATCAAAAAATCAGCACCTTATATCCTGAATTACAACATCAGAAAATAAAGTAGCAAAGCTTTAAATATGCACTAAGATAAATTTTGAAATATACCAGCAAATTGATATGTAAATGAGACAATATATAAATGAGACATGCAAGATAATATTTATTAAATAAATCACAGGAGAACAATGATCGTCTGAGAGCCAGATCAAACATCAATAGGTTAATGCCATTGAACCCATAAATTGAAGCAAAATCAAGAAGAAAAAAAGAAATGACTACTAAAAAGGACTAAAATCTCTAATTTAAACTAGTCGAACAAAAAAAAATTTAAATAACAGACTAGATCGATAGATCGCTATGAGATTCTAAAAATCCTAATGTAAATTCAAAAAAAAAATTCAATCTAAAAACATTCATCGGATCTAGATCGAACATCAATCCCAGAGATCAGAGGAGAATACTTAAGTTTTAGACCAGCAGAATCTCATGATTCCTTCGAGTTTGTCGTTATCGTGATATCGCATGTCACGATGGCTAAAGATGGAGGCCAAGTCCTGACGGATGCTCCCGTGAGGGGAGATCAGGGAGGAGCAGTGTCTAAGGGAGGAGGTTGAGGAGAAGGAGGAGGGGAATACTTAAGCTTCCGACTAGCGGAATCTCGTGATTCCTTCGAGTTCCCTTCAGCACGGACACAAATAGAGAGAAACTGATGGTAGACGGCCACCTATTGCTGGCGGTGGGAAAGACGGTGGGAGATCCTTGGTCGAGAGGAGGGATGGGATGGGAAACCCTAGAGGAGGGAAGTGGCGAACAGCAGCGGAATCAGCCGAATGGCGAATGAGTGGAATGACCAAACGAGTAAAGGGTAAACACTAAACACTTATTCAGTTTACCTTAAAGAGTAAAGAGTAAAATGTAATAGGTTAAATGGGTTATAACCCGACCCGACCCAACCCAATCTGATTCGATCCAACCCATTTATTAAACGGGTTAAACAGATCAGTTGTCTGAAACCTGAACCCGATCCAATTATTAAATGGGTTAAACAAGTCGATCCATTTATCAACCAAACCCATTTAATCCAAACTCAAATCTATTTAAGATGGGTCGAATGCGGGTCGGATTGATGGATCGGATTGATTTTTGCCACTCCTAGTCATGGGATTACGGTGGATCTCTTTGAGGGTTGGCCGGTCTTAGGGTATCGTCGGAGCTATGATCCTACAGGCTTTTCTTGTCGTAGCATTAGTGTAGTTGAAGTTACCTTGTAATAGACTTTCTTTCCCAAATAAAATATTTTTATATTTTCCTTTTTTGTGTTGCATGATTGTCATTGCCATTATCTGAAGCTTTACTTGACTCATCAAGGAGCGTTAGCTAGTCAGTCGAGGTCCCCAAAGGGTTATCCCCTTCATCGATGTATTCGCCCTCGATTCATGATGAGGAGCATCGAATGAGCTGATGTCAACGTGGCTTGTGCTCAACTCGCTCAAAGGCGAGGAGATCCATCGGGCTGACGTCAACACATCCTGCGCTTGACTCACTCATCGATGAGGAGAACCATCAAGACCAATGTCAATATGGCTGCACTTGACTTGCTTGTAGGCAAGGAGCATCGTTGGGTCGATGTCGACATGTCCTGCGCTCGACTCATCTATGAGGCCAATATCAACATGGTCGACACTCAACTCGCTCGTAGATGAGGAGCACCACTAGGGCTGATGTCAATATGGTCATGCTTGACTCGCTCATGGGTGAGGAGTGCCATTGGAGCTGATGTCAATGCGATCTATGCTTGACTCACTCATAGGCGAGGAGCACCACTAGGGTTGATGTCAATGTGGCCTGCGCTCAACTCGCTCCTAGGCAAGGAGTGCCACTAGGGCTGAATGGGGTCCTAGGAGGGTTGTCCCCTTTGGTATCATCCAACCCTCTCAACTTGTCCAAAATGGGAACTTGGGGAAGGTTAATTTAATGAAAATGAGTAATTACAAGTCTTAGTACATTTAGAGGCCCTAGGCATTCGAGGTCTGGAAGATGGAAATGGTGTTAACTCGATTCCCCACCCCCTAGCTGCTCTCGATTGTCATTATTATCCTCATCGAGCAGTTGTCGTTATTATCCTCATCGGGCTAATGCCGGAGCGGCTCCTTGGTGGCTTGGCTCTGCTGCTCCCAAACATACTTTCTGAGGTAGCCTCAGTGGATGAGAAACTCGATCTTATCCTTCAATAGGAGGTACTCTTCGGTGTTGTGGCCATAGTCATGATGAAAGTGATAGTATTTTTACTTATTCCATCGAGTTGATGGGACCTTCATCGATGGAAGTCAATGAAGGTACTCCTTGCCCTCGAACTCCATGAGGATCTGGACTCAAGGGGTGTCAATGGGGCATAGCTGTTATAGCACTAAGGTGAGCTCCTCATCCTTAGTACTTTCAATGGTCGGGAGGATTCTGCTTTAGCCTGGGTCAGACGTTCATCCTCCTACGCATATTTTTTTTTATTGGATGTTTGAGTTTCCTCCAGTTAGTGTGCGATCTGGCCCTCTTCCGTTCACATGTGCTTGTGGGTCCAGGCCAGGAGGTCAGCATAGTCCCTTGGATATATCTTATCGAGAGAGTAGATAATGCACTCATTGTAGAGGCCTCACTTCAGCATCAACCTGACAATACTTTTGTTCAGATTGTGCACTCCAAATGTAGCTGCATTAAAGTATGCTACGTAATCACGTGAAGATTCTTCCTCTTCCTAATAAAGGAAGAAAAGATCGTTTGAAGTCCTTGACTGGGCTCGACTGTTGCCAAAGTAAATAATGAACTGGCATCCAAATTGCTTAAAGGACAAAATGGACTCTAATAGGAGCTCGGAGCGCCAGGTCTATGTCACCTTTTTCAGGGTTGTAGGGAAGACGAGCTGGATGAGGGCGTCCGCGGCATCCTGGAGTATCATGAGGATCTTGTAGCCCTCCAGGTGATCTAGGGGCTCGGTGGAGCCATCGTATGGTTTCACTGCTGGCATCCTGAATCGATTCAGGATTGGTTCTTGGAGGATGGATCAGATGAAGGATAGTCAGGAACTAAAGTTGAAGATGTCGTCATTCCCTCTGCCACCAACCTGGACCTCGATGAATCAGCACTTGATCTCACGGATCTTCCGCTCAAGATCTTCATCCCAATGAGATCGCTCTAGTCTGGGGGAGTAACCCAGCATTGAATCTCTATTGGAAGAAGTAAGAGATCGTCGGCCATGGGTGAACCCATGATGGCAGGACGGTTGTTGATTGGGGGGACCGATCAATGAGTCCCCTAGGGAGGATTCTTCAGAATTGGAGATTGGTCTCGATGATTGTGCCAAGATGGAACTACCTGGGGAGCAGCCTGAGGTGACTGCTATTGCTCCATGGTGTATTGGAGGTGCTGGACAGTGTTCATCAGGGTCTGGACCTAACAAACTAGATTGTCGATTCGCTGGGATTCTGTCATCATGGGAAGCTGCTCTTGTTTCGGCAAATCGTATGAGGCGAATGATCGGAAGGTTCTGCCCCAACCTCACTAAGTTGATGGTCGACGGGAAGTGGAGAAGTAGCACGGCATACTCTCTTTCTCAAATAGGATTGCTGAGCCCTTTTTCTAGCATCAATCTGTTGCATTAAGGCTCTGAAAGTGCTGATGTGGTCAAAGACAGAGGGCAATCTGGACATCGAGACACTGGACAGACCTACAAAAGAAGCCCACTTGCACCAAAGGTGGGGCCTCTAATGGAAGACCCTCCGATGATTAAGTTGGCTAGAACTTGAGCACAGATAGAGAAAGAGAGTACGGGAGCAAGTGGTGACTCGAGTTGGCTTACCGGAGCTTATCCTAAGGGTCCTATATATATATATATATATATATATAGGGGTCGAATGGCTAGCCGTCCAATCAAGGAGAAGTATGTGCATGTGGGCATGAGGCTTTTTCCACAAACAACGCCAATGTTGTGGTCAAGGATCAAGGGGTCGAGTGGCTCGAATGGTTGGATTGACTCTGCGCCCGCATACGTGAGGTATTGTCTACTTTGGCTCATGATTATCTTTAGGCTTCAGTGAGTCTTAGTCATTTAGAACCTCATGATTTTATCCTCTAAAAAGTGCCTCACATGGAAAGAAAGTTTCAATCCATATAAACCATACTTTTTCTTGACTCATAATCGATGTAAGACTAGAGATGCCTTTCCCACAACTACAACAATATCTATGTATGTGTGTGTGTGTACACGTGTGCATAATCAAAGATAAGGTTTTGTATGGTTCCTCAAAAGCTACTGAATCTATTGTATTCTATTTTTTGTTGGGTTAGGAAATTAGTCTAATCAAAGGTAAAACTTTTATTTGGTTATAGAAAGAACTTTTCAGTATTTTTGTTTTTTTTTAGCTATTGGAAATTGTGAATCTGAGGTATTCGCGGCTGCGGAAAGACTATTTAGTAGTTTCTAATTCCTTGCTATATGCAAAGTTATGGTTCTTGTAATCCTGGGTTGCTCATAGAACTCAGATTTTTCCCTGTTTGCAACTGTGATTCTGAAATATTATGGATTTGGATGATAATTAGTGATTTCTGAAGTTTTGCTTTAATGTCATCAAAGTTTTGTGATATCACTCGAAAAAAAAAATAATCTTTAAGTTTTTTCTCATGTATGTTGTTGCAGATCATATTACTGGCAGACCTGTTTCTCTAGAAAGGTAAATACATTCATAAAACCTCATATAAGTCTAAAATGATTTTAGTTTTAGATTAGGCTGCAATATATAACAGCTAAAATATCATATCACGGAAGTAATAACTCATTAGGTCTTAAAATTATGTGGAATTGGTGATAATAAATTTACATAAATCTTGTGCTGAACATGCTTTATATTTCAACTTAGATTGAAAGTGTTAGTGAAGATAAAACACACTTTATAAAAAGAAAAGAAAAATAACAATTGTATCTGTTGTTTTCGATTAATAGTAATTTAAGAATGATATGAATCTAATTTTGTTAACGGTCTGAGGTCTGGCAAGTTCAAATTAATTGTGGTCAAGTTCTGTAGCTGGCCACTGTAAAAATTGACTTCTGTGGCTCCTTCAAAAATGTTTGCCTAACCCTTTTGCCCATCATATAAGAGGGTTCGGGTTGTATCTTTTGCGGTGAAAGACATAATTACATTCTTTTATGACTTCAACCATTGAATGGTACAATAATTGTTTCGAGATTTATGCAAATGGAGGGAGAGAAGATATTGGGGTGCTTTGAGAGCTGTGTAAAGTTTTTCTTTCGCGCGAAAAGTATAATACGAACCCCCCATAAGAAATTTGAACAAAAAAAGAAAAGAAAATTTCAGAGCTACTTGCTGCAAACATTTTTCATTGTAATCTTTTTTTTTTTTAAGCTTTGTTTCACATTCTTTGTACTCAATTTAGTCAGGAAGATTAAAAGAGACTAAGCAGAAAAAAAAAAAAAAAATCCAAGATGGTTTACTTAATTGCCTGGATGGTTTGGATCTTTTGTGTCTCATGATGCACAGGAGGAGATCCTAGGGGGGGTTGTTCAGCTAGAGTTGATAGTGTGAAAATATTGTGAAAGAATATCTTGTATGGAGTTATATATATCAACAATAACCAAAATGGTTCATTATTTGTATCATAAACTTTATATAGTGGAATATCTCTCGTGCTCCCCATGGACGTAGGTATCTTGCCGAACCATATAAATTGTTCGTCTCTTTGCATATGTATCCTCTGTATTTTTATGTGTTTTTTTTTTTTTTTTTGGGTGCTTGCTCTCATGGAACAATCAATATATATAGCATGGAACTCCACATGCTTGTCAAAGCTGTGGACCTCAATAGGCAAGAAAATTGGTAGCGGCTGATTAGTAGACTTGAGACTTTCTTCTCAGTTGATTGACGATAAGCATTTTTGTCAGAGCAACTTAATAGTTGCAATTCTAATTCAAATTCTCGTACGTCATTGCACTGGTAAAAGATTACCAATGGTGAAATTTGTGGTGACAAGATTTCTAGGCGGAATGGTGGAAAAGCTGACCAATGTGTGGGGTGGAATGGTGGAAAAATAACAAGTGAAAACAACTGGACTTGGAAGGGAAGTTGATGTTTTCGTTGGCTCGAAAGAATAGTAGCAAGTAAATTGAATTTCCATTGTTATGATTCATTGAACTTGGAAAATTCAAAAGTTTTTGAAGCTCCATTAGTTCCTTCCAACCAAAGTGTTCACATGGAAATCAGGAAAAGAGGGAATAATAAGAATAAACAAAAAGAGAGATAACAGAGGAGATAAGGAAAGGATAAATAAGAAGAGGAGAAGGGTTAAAAAGGTAAAGGAAACAGGATGAAAAGAAAAGAAAAGAAAAGAAAAACATCATAGTATAACCAAGAAAAGCCCCATTTCAACAACTAATAATGCATTTGTAGTTTCAGCTTGACAATAGTACAATCTCATCAAATTGGACTTGTCACCATCTATTTTTGGCTATTAATGATCTGATTGAAGACAAGAAAGTTCTTTCTCAATCCACTCAACTTAAATTTTTCGAAAATAAAAGTTAGAAGAAGATAGAAAAATTGATGAAAATATGAGCTTATATGATCTTTCAAGTATATATATATATGATAATGAAGATAATGTCACCATTTATTCCCAACTATTAAGGCTCTGTTTGGATTGTTGTTAGCGGTAAAATTTTTAGAGTTTTTTGAAGTAGAGCTTTTGAGGAGTCGGTCTTTTGGAAATAGAGTTTAGTAATCATATTTATAAAGTACTTTAAAATATATTTGATAATTAAAATAAAAAAATATTTTTGGTATCGTAAAATGATAATAAAAGATATTGCATAGTATTGTACAGTGAAGAATAATATAATATATTATTATATATTATTATATATTAAAATATTATTAAATTATATAATATTATTATCATATAATATAACATAATATTAGAGTATAATATAATATTATTATAATTATAATATAATTTATAATGTAATGTAATATATTGGTTATAATCTAATCTAATAATAGATTATAATATATTATAATATAATATTACAATATAATTATATTATATTATTATTAAAATATTATTATATTATATTGCATTATTATAATTAAGGCTAAAAATAGATCGGATTGATCTGTGATTTGATTCGATCCGACCCACATAGACCCAATCCAAATCATTTTAAAAGATTCGTAGATCTAGATTGGGGTCTAAAATTGGATCCGTTCTATTTTCTGGATTGGATCTGGATTTACTGAATTTTGATCTGATCCGACCCGATCTGTATAAACTTTTGAATTGATTTGGATCTTGAGATAAATAACCTGATCTAATTTGACCCGACCTGAACCCCATGCCATTACTTATATAATTTTTTATTATTATTCTTTCTTATAATTTTTAATATTTGATTGCAACTTGTGCGCATATTCTTCTTCTCATAATTGGCATCATTTATAATTGAATATAGCAAGCTTTTCAACCACTTGTTTCCTATAAATAAAGTAAAGAATTGATTCATCAACAAAAGAAGTTAGTTAAGTCCGATCGTTGTGCCAATAAGGTTGCTTATATATTTTCTGCTTATTGATTTTATTATTTATAGCCAAGATCCGAGCCGATCCAAACTCGGACATGAACCGAACTTCTATTTCATGGATCGAGGCCAGACCATACACGAATCCGATCCGACCCAAATGACCCATTGAATCAAAAAAATTTGATCATGAACTCGATACGATCCGATCCAATCTTTTATTAGACCAGATTTGGGTCCAACATTCAGACCCAATCAAGGAACTGTGTCAGATTAGGATAACTCATGATCCGATCTGATCTGACCCATTTGCACCCTTAATTATAATATAATAAGATTATAATAGATTATATTATATATTTATAATGTAAATATTATTATATTTTAAAATATTATTTTATTATATAATATTATTATCATATAGCATAATATAATATTATCATATAATACAATATTATACTATAATATGATATTATTTTAATTATAATGTAATATATAATGTAATATAATATAATGGATTATAATCTAATCTAATAATAAAATATATTATAACATATTATATTATATTATTATAATATAATAATATTATATTAGTATTAAATATTGTTATATCAAATTATATTTTTTATAATATAATAAAAGTAAAATAGATTATATTATATGTTTATAATATATCATATATATTATAATAGATATGATATAAGATGGAATTATGAGATTTGTTAGTGGGTATTTTCATCATTAAAAAAATTTATTTAAACCAAAATAATTTTTCAATATTAGCTAGAAAGTACTTTTCGAAAAAACTTTAAAATGAAAATTTTTTCAAATAAATATTTTTAACTTTCTCACACAGTCAAAATATTTTTTTGATTTTTTATCAAACATCACTTTACTATCTAAAAATATTTTTGGAGGATCAAAAAGAGCCACTCTAAAAGCTTGGCCAAAGGGCCTAAGCAGGTTACATGATCTTCTAAGCACGTATAATAACAAAGATAGTATCACATTAAGGCTCCACAATAGCACTGAGTAGAGCGATGCTCGCTTGAATGGTTGGTGGGTTGGGGAACAAACTCGAAAAGGCCAATAATATCACTTTCCTAACAATGAAGGCCCAGCGATCCTACTGTTTTACTAACATAAATTACCGACAGAGCCTTAAGTATAGAGGAGACAACTAGAAAACTTTCACCGAATCTCATACTACATTACCAACATAACTTTGTATAGACATACCAAACCAATACTGTTCGCTAGCTCTTGCGAGCTTTCTCCACTATTTATTCCTACGAAAAACTAAGTCTATATTTAACTGAAGCCTATTAGCGCTTATTTATTTGATAAAACATCGAACTTAAGCACTAGTAGCGTTAAAAAAAAAAAAAAAAGCTTATTTATTTGATAGAATTTGAACTTAAGAACTAATAACACCCCCCCCCCCCCCACCAAAAAAAAAAATTGAAGCCTTTCCTCTTCTTCCGTTGCTGGGAATCATGCAAAACATGAAGCTAACTCCATTATCCTGAGTTTGGATTTTGATTTGTAGACAAAACATGAAGCTAACTCCATTGTCCTGAGTATGGATTTTGGTTTGTAGGTAGCCAAAAACCCTGGGAAAATTAATGTTATAAAAGAGCTTACATTTATCCTATGTATCTTGTTTTTACGAAGTATTATTCATTATTATTCATTTTGATTCATGAAACCTACTATTTTATCCTTTAAAAGACACCGTATGTGATATGGATGATCTCTTCTTACATAAATCAGAATCTCTCTTTGCTCACAATCAATATGAGACTAATGATGCCCTCTCTTTTATACCACAATATTTATCTATATTAAAAAAAAAAGAAAAAAAAAAAGGTTGGGCATTGTTGAAGCAAACCTCCTGCTCATACAGCAACGGCTCCACATCAAGATCAACAATATCAGACCTAAAAAGAAAAATTTTAGCCGCAGGATGCTCCAACGTTACACATTTGCATGCTCACCAAGCAACGAATGAAATGGGGAAATGATATCCTTTGGAAGGCAGCTAGCACTCAACGAACACATGATAGAGCATTGAGCTTTGGAAGTGGAAAATTACATATAACAATTACTGGTGCTGAAACATACCTTAGTTTTAATTAATACTTCCACCTTTTGCCAACTAAATCACCATTTGTCAAGGGACAAGAAATGTGAAAAAAATGTAGAAAAAATGTGAAAAACAAGTAATAACAACCCCTTTTTCTTGTGAATATTCCCCATAGAGGAATCATATCATTCTCTCTAATGTTCAAATAGGTCATCGAAAATAGAAATTGTAACCCTTCATATGTTCATGTATTCCGTTCATAAATGTTATGCAATACAAGCTGAGGCAACACAAAGTTACCCATCACTCTATGTAAGCAAGGAAAATAAACTACTCACCTGTCTGATTTATTCCTTATTTGTGCAGTGTAATTTCTTCATCTAAAACTCGTGTTACAACAAAATGCTCGAGGGTTTTACAACCCTTAGAAGATGAAAGCTCAATTGGCCAAGGTCAAAAATTTGGGAAGCACTTGTAATCTGACTGCGAGCAAGGAAAATAAAACTAGTCACCAGTTTATTAGGTAAACATCAATCTATGCGATCACCTGTAATCTGACTGTTAGAAAACAGGGGCTCTCTTCTTTTGGGAAGCCCAGTAGTGTCTAAATTCTGTCCTCTATATTTCAAGTCTGCAGGACCCCTGTAACTGGGATCCCCTGAGCTTGTCCTAAAAGAAATCCCTGCTCTTCCGGCGTAACGAGGAGGAGGAGGAGACACATATCTTCTCGCCGGAGCTCGACGCCCACCTCCTCTCAGCTCCCCAAGACCAGCATCCCTTGAAGCATCCACATACCCTCTGTCACCAGTCCCAGGAACCAGACGACTGCCTGAAGCCGATGCCGAAGAGGAATCCAATGACTCCTCCGGCATCCACCCCAAAGAGTCCTTCTTCTTCACATAAAACTGCCATATCAATATCAGAAACAGGAGGAACACCAAAGCAGGACCACTCCAGATAACAGCATTGCTCTCCAACTTAAACACTGGGAAATTAGACCGGTATATCCCGATGTAGCCATCTCTGAGCCCCAAAACCATGAGCTTTTCACGGTCGGCGGCTATCAAAGGCATCCCAGATGACAACTCATTCACAGCAGCAGGAGAATTCAAGAAGAGAGACTTGATCTCTTGAAGCGCCGTGAAGAATAGAGGCCTAGGGGCTCCAACCCTACCATGATATGGAGAAGATATGTTGTACACAAAGGCCTTCTCCTCGCTCGCAACAAGAAGATACCCTTTGATGGTTTGTATCGAGACCGGCCGATCGATCTCCGACCTCCTTATAGCCCGGACCCGGCATTTGAGATTGGAGGAGTCCCCGAGTAGCAGGACATAAATGAGGTCACCTCCGGCGGTAATGCCGTAAGCTTTCGACCTCTCGGAGACATCAAAGGAGTAACTTTTGGCAATGGAACCATTCATCCCCTCGCATTCGGTCTCCCTCACCGCCATCGTCCTCAAATCCAATGAGCCGGCACCCGTTTCAGTGAGAAAGAGAAGCCTCTGCTTCACAAATGCAAGCGGCCGGCTCGAGGCAATGGCAGTGCCGTAGAGAGAGCCATTCTCAGTGAAGACCCTGATCCTCCCGCTGATATCTGATGCAAGTATGTACCTTGTTCGCCCAATTTGGTGGACCTCGAGGCCGGTCACCGGCGGCGAGTCCAGCTCCCGGCCTCCACGGACGAACGGCCGGGAGCTGCCGAGGTTGAGCGTCAGCCACCCATCGCCATCGGCAGCCGATTTCCAGAGCCGGTGCGCGACGATGGATCCGTCACCGTGGCCGGTGAAGAGGAAGCTCTCATTCCGCCGGGAGGAGAAGTAGCAGAGCATGGCGGTGACGGTGGCGCCAGATGGCGGCGCAGGGAGCTCCATGACGACGTCGCCGGCGGCGGAGAAGACGTAGGTCCGCCCGCGGGCGTCCCCCACAGCGAAGTACTTGCTGACGCCCTCGAGGTCAAGGTAGGGGAGAGCAGCTACGACGGTGGGGTCGGACTCCAGCCGGGCGGCGGCAGCGAAATGGAATCTCTCCGACCACAACGGCTTGTGCTTGGTCACCGCCACACCGGGCGGCCGACCGCCGTCCTCCACCGCCGATGTCGCGGCGTCGAATCGCGGTGGGGAGCAGTGGGAGAGGGAGGATTCGAGGCGGGAGACGGTGGCGGAGAGGGATTGGACAAGGGTTTCGAGGCGGCGAAGCTGGGACTCGTGGCGATCGAGGGGAGATTCTTCGCCGCCAAGGGTGGCGACGAGAGGGAGGGAGAGAAGGAGAAGGAGAAAGGCGTCGCCTTTGGAGGGGGAAGCCATGATTTGGAGCTAGGATTTTGCCGAGTTCTTCTCAGAATTCGACAAATTACGTGCAATTTGGGGAAGAAATTAGGGCTTTAGGAGGACGGGGGTAGGAGGTGGGCAGGTGGTGGGATTTCTGAGAGCTCGTGAGTCGGCGGAGAGGATGGGCGGTAGTGTGGGTGGACAAGTGGGTTAACATCTGGGTCTTTTTGGTGGGCAGGTGGTAGGCAAGACGGCAGCAAAGATAACGAAGAAACGTGGCCGTTTTTTTTGTTTTTCACCATTTTCTTTTGGTGGGACCCTCTCAAGATCTGGCGATTTGACTACTAACGGGTTCGGACTTTGATTCTTGTGTATCCAAATCTGTATGATGGTTACTCAAACATGGAGACATGCTGATGGATCCTCTCCGGCTTGATTTTTCTTTTTTTTCCGTGGTACATTGTTTGAAGTTTGAATTTGATTGTTCAATTTTGCAATCAATTGTCGGGCATTTGATAATGAACAATAACCCATGCAATATTTTTGATTTTATTATGATCAACTTCCATCGTCTGTACCGAAAACGAACACTTGCAAGATAATATCCGCACTGATGGATTTGTATCCGATGGAGATCCTCCGATGCTTAAGTTAGAGAGAGAATTTGATAACAGTATATGTCAATATTTAAAATAGTAGAATTCTGGTCCAAAGTGGCTTACCAATTCTGTTTTTCTTATCTCTTTTATAAATGAGATTTTTGTAACCGTTGGATGTGGTCCCGTTTTTATGGCACTAAATCATCGGCCATAATCACGTAGTGGGTCATTAATTTTTTAATTATGACGTCGTGATGTGCGACCGGTAACCGTTCGTGATGGTTATGGTATATTGAGCATATTAGCCGATGTATGTTGGTAGTAGGCACGACGTCAGTTGATGATTCTGCTGTATCATCGATCACCAGTCATAAGTCAATGACATTTGTCCAATCGATTGATGAAGAGTCGGAGTCGTCAGTTCGCCGATGCTCCGTCGAAGATGTGCATGAAGTGAAATTCAGTGCAGAGGTAAAATGATAATTTTAAAATTTTTTCAAAATTATAATTTTACAGCAAAATATTAATTAATTAATTAATTAACATGTGTTTACCCTACACTAGGATCTAAATATGATATACAGCATGCATGCATTTAAATTTGAAATTCGAATTTGAATAGTAAACACTTTATGTAATGTGTTCAGAACATAATACCTTTGTGCGGGTAGTAGATCGCCGCAATCTGATCACCGTCGAGAGAGTCTGATCATCACGATACAGCCACACAGCACGTCTGGCCTCTGCGGATCGTCCACACGAGGCTCCCGATCTGATCAGCTCCTTACGGGTGCTAGCTTGTTGTAGATCCTTTCGACGGCGATGCTGATCGAACTCCTTCGATCGATGTCTGTCGATTCTTCGAACTCCAGATCATCAGCAAACGTGGTTGAGAGAATGTTGAAGATCTTTCTAAAATTTGGTGAGCTCACGACACTCGTAGCTCACCTTCTCACTTCCCAACCCCAGCTGAAACCCTAGGGAACACACTGAAAACCTTGCGCCCAATTTTCTTTCTTTTCTTTCTTTTTCTCTCGAAAGTTTTAGACTTTCACTCACGCACAAGAGTTCCTCACGCCCCACTTTCTTTCTCAAATTTTTTTACGCACGCCCCACCTCCCTATCTCTTTTAAAACAGTTCAAAACGTGTCTTATTGTGTGAAGGATAAAGACAAGTGGTTACACATTTGAATTCAAATCAAATTTGAATTCAAACTAAAACCAACTCATCCCTATCCACTTGGGCATGAGAAGAGAAGGTGCGAGGCTGCTTTGTGCATGGAAAGGTTTCATGAGAAACTCTTTCTCGTGTGAGATGTGGGGCGCTAAATGGATAATGTATGTAGGCGCAAGAGATAAGTTATCCATTCAAATTCAAACACGCTTTGAATTTGAATGGCTAACTAATCATCTTTATCCAAATATTGACGCACAAGAGTGGGCGTGAGAAGGGCTTTGCGTGAGAGAAAATTCATGAGAAGTTTCTTCTCATGAATTCAAATGGGCACAGAGATTTAAGGTGGTGCAGGGATTCAAATTCAAATGGTGGTTTGATCTTAATTGAACCAACCTAATCAAAATAGGTTAAACATAATTAGATAAATTAAACCAACTTAATTAGGCTTAATTAGGCTTAATAAAATCTAATCAAATCAGAAATTGACTAAGCCAACCCTGATCAAATCAGGGATCAAACCATCTCGACGATTAGGTCAACTCTTAACCTAATCGGGTCAAACCCAACTGAATCCAATTCAATTGGACTTGATCCAAAAATAATTACTCAATCAAATTGAGTTAATTAGTGATCAAATCACTAATAAAATCTCTCATAAATATTGAGTCCAAATTCGATGGGCAATCGGGTATCAAAGTCCATCAACATGAAACCTTGATCGAAGAGTCCCAAACAGTGGGACTCTTGACCCCGGTACCCAAAATGTGTGGACTTGTGATCAGAAATCCTGATTCTCTATCACAGAGTCCCAGACATGTAGGACTCATAGTCTACGAATATTAAGACTCTTCATCAGCCATCAGATCAGATAGGAACCTCTAATGTGTGTGATCCCGCAGGTTTGAACCTAAGCCGGTAGCACAAGAACCAATTCCTGTACTAATCGAAGTGACCATCTAGCAATGGTACCCGATATCAGATAGGTCGAATAGTCATAATCGCAACACTCAAACCTACGTGAATATGGTTACTGTATAATTCATCCCTTTGACCCCTGTGTTTAGGATGACTCAGGGTTAAACTGTCAACCCTGATTAGATCATCCGAGTCATGCTCAACTCAATCAATCCTGTGACTCCTCACTAGGACTACCCTGGTCAAATTTTGCTAAATTAAAATACGACTGTACACAGCTCTGAACTGGAGTGGTCAATCCATCTTAACATACACACACCGACAAGTCAAGTACTTGACTAACCCAGCAGCCTTCCGTCACTGAATTAGAAATTCAGATAATCCAGTGCCTAAGTGCAGTGAGTTGCTTGCAAGTCACCATGGCGGTCTCAGGTGGAGAGATAGTTATACCCATATCCCATCGGAGCAAATCTTGACAGCAGAAAAAGCTCCGGAGTCGGTCACGTTCAGTGCAGATGTACCCTTATATCTCACCTGTATGCCATACTAGTGTCTCCACACTCCTGATTAAGAGGACAACCAACCTATATGGCACACAACGACCTATGCTCGATAAACATTATTGTCCTTGGTAACAACGTATTATTTGATTGCGAATAGGTTTAAGGACTAAACGATAAATCCTCCTTTGTCGAGTCTAAATAGTCCTAAGGACTTCACCACAACACAGGAGTTCATTAGAAGATGAAATTTATGATAAAAATATCAAAATAATTTTTATTTATTTATAATTTATGTATAATATAAAAAGAGCACAACCATCAACAGGCTGACGATTGCTTTGGGACACTATTTCCAAAATCTCCTACTTGGCCTAAAGCCAATCGGTGCAGTATCTAATACCCATCTTCGATTGAAGTGTTGAACTCCTTCACCGCAATGACTTTAGTGAATGGGTCGGCCAGGTTCTCCTTCCCGTCGATCTTCTGAAGGTTGACGTCACCTCGATCCACGATTTCTCGAATGAGATAGTAGCGGCGCAGAATATGCTTCGTCCGCTGGTGTGCCTTTGGTTCCTTCGTCTGAGCAATGGCTCCAGAGCTGTCACAGTAGAGCAGAACTGGACCAACAAGAGAGGGTGCTACTTCGAGCTCGGTGATGAATTTTCTCAGCCACATCGCTTCTTTGGCAGCATCTGATGCAGCGACATACTCCACCTCGCAAACTGAATCAACACTATGTGCTGCTTGGAACTCTTCCAACAGACAGCCCCACCATTAAGGGTAAAAATAAATTCGACACACTCTTGCTGTCATCGTGATCAGACTGGAAACTAGAGTCTGTAAACCCTATAAGTCTCAGTCTGATTCACCATAAACAAGCCACTGGTCCTTAGTATTTCTTAAATACTTCAGGATGGTTTTAACAACCTTCCAGTGATTATCTCCTGGATCAAATTGGTATCTACTCACTACCCTAGTGAGTATGCCACATCTAATCGTGTACATATCATTCCATACATGATAGATCCCACTACCGAAGTATATAGAATTCTATCCATACACTCTCTCTCTTGAGATGTTGTCGGACAATCCCTCTTCGAGAGAGAAATTCCATGGCCTATCAGTAGATAGCCTTTCTTGAAATTCTCCATGCTGAACCTTTTCAGTATAGTATCAATGTATGTGGACTGGGATAAGCCAAGCAGTCTTTTAGATCTATCTCTATAGATTCTCATCCCTAGGATGTAGGAAGCTTCTCCAGATCCTTCATGGAGAATTGTGATGACAGCCAAATCTTTATTCCTATAATGCAGGGACATCATTTCGATTAAGAGAATGTCATCCACATACAATACAAGAAATACTACTACTGGACCATTAGCCCACTTATAAATGCAGGACTCTTTTCCGTTCTTAACGAAGCCATACGTCTTGATCGTCCTATCAAAATGTATGTTCCAACTCCAGGATGCTGCTTAAGTCCATAAATGGACCTCTGTAGCCTGCACACCTTAGACTCATCTGTGGATGTGAATCCTTCAGGTTGTATCATATACACCTCTTCGTCCAGTTCTCCATTTAGGAAAGCTGTCTTCACATCCATCTGCCAGATTTCATAGTCCAAATGGGTAGCTATCGCAAGCATAATCCGAATGGATTTGAGCATTGCCACAGGAGAAAATATCTCGTCATAGTCTATACCATAATGTTGACGATATCCCTTGGCAACCAGACGGGCTTTATAGGTTTCCATCTTTCCGTCTGCGCCCCTCTTCCTCTTGAAGACCCACTTACACCCTATAGGTTTTACTCCTTCGGATGGATCAACCAATGTCCACACATCATTGACATTCATGGACTCCATTTTGGATTTCATGGCCTCTAGCCATTTCTCAGAGTCAGATCTCTGCATTGCATCCATGTAGGTGATCGGATCCTCATCTTTTCATCAAGTTCGATAGGATCTCCATCTCGGACCAAGAAACCATAGTATCTGTCCGTTGACATGGTACTCTATCAGATCGCCTTAAGGGTGCAGGAACAATGGGCTCCGAATCTGATCTAATCAAATTCGGTTCAGGTTCAGCTACTTGTGTTGGTTTTTCTACCTGTCGAACTTCCTCAAGTTCGACCTTAGAGGCAACAATCCCTTCACCAAGGAACTCCTTTTCTATAAAGATTGCCTTAAGGCTGACAAACACCTTTTGCTCATCAGCTAGGTAGAAATAATACCCTTTGGTCTCTTTTGGGTACCCTATAAAATTATACTTGTCAACCTAGGTCCAAGTTTGTCCGTAATTAAACGTTTAACATAAATCGGACACCTCCAAACCCTAAGGTGCGAGAGTACTAGCCTACGTTCTATCCATAACTCATATGGCATTTTGGTTATAAACTTACTCAGAACCCTATTTAGAAGATAACAAGTCGATTCGAGCGCATATCCCCAGAGGGAGATCGGCAGACCAGCAAACCCCATCATTTATCGGACCATGTCTAACAAGATCCGATTCCTCCTTTCAAACACACCATTATGCTGTGGTGTTCCAGGAGGAGTCCACTGAGAGAGAATCCCATTCTCCCCTAAATATGTCAAAAACTCATTGGAAAGGTATTCACCTCCTCAATCAAATCGAAGAGTTTTAATATACTTTCCAGTTTGTTTTTCTACCTCATTTCGGAATAGTTTGAACATTTCAAACGACTCCGACTTATGCTTCATTAAATAGACATACCCATACCTCGATAGGTCGTCTATGAAGGTTATGAAGTAGAAATATCCACCTCTTGCACTTGAGCTCATGGGTCCACATACATCAGAATATACCAGACCAAGAGTTCACTGGCTCTCTCACCTTTTCCAGTAAAAGGTAACTTGGTCATCTTCCCAAGAAGACAGGACTCACAGGTTGGAAGTGATTCACAATCACTAACTTCAAGAATTTCTTCTTGAGCCAACCTGTTTATCCTGTTCTTATTGATATGACCTAGCCTACAGTGCCAAAGGTAGACTTCTGACACATTATCTATTCTAGGGTATTTACCGAAGATTTGAACCACATTAACAGGCTATGACAGTAAGTAAATTTATTATCTAGTTGTCCAACAAATATTGTAACACCATTCAAAATGATATTACAACGTTTCCTTTTATTAAAAATTGATAACCGTACATGGCCAAAAGGCCTACAGAAATAATATTTAATAAAAAGCTTGGACAATAGTGACATTCACTCAGAATTACATTACGAGAATTGATTACAAGGTTCATGATTCCTAAAGCTAGAACTGAAACTTTGCTTCCATCTCCAACGTTCAGGAATCTCTCGCCATCATCAAATCTCCTACTGACCTGCAGACCCTGCATCGAATTGCAAATATGATAAGGACTTTCGGTATCCAATACCAGGCAGTAGTATCACAAATGAAAAAGTTGCAAGGTGTTATCATATAATTACCTTGCTTCTTCTTCGACCTGTTTGGGTCCAGGGAGGCAATGTATAGAGGAAGTTCCTCTTCCAGTGCCCCTGCTTCTTGTAAAAGAAGCACTCCGCCTGGCTCTGGTCGAGCTTGCGCTTCTTGGTCTGACCCTGTGCAGACCTCCCAGCATGCGGCTGACCTTCTTGTTCTTCTTCTTCTTGTCCTTCTTCCCTTTCTTAAACGGTCGACGATCAGAAGAAGACCCTCCCACAACATTCACCGACTCCTTATGGAGCTGCTGGTCCTTCTCAAAGTTCTGCAGCAATCCCAACAAGTCGTGGTAGTTACTGCAGACTTTGTCATTTGAAAATGAGTAAGGAATGGGAGAAGGACTTGGGCAATGAATTAAGGATCGCATCCTTACCGAGCTGCTCGTGCAGGGGAAACCCAGTTTACTTAGACGCTCAATCATTTCGATATGTACAGTACATGATCAGTGACTGAGGCTCCATCCCTCATTCGAGCATTGAAAATGGCACAACTAGTTTTGTGCCTTTCAACATCGTCAGGCGTGCCAAAAGAGTCGTTCAATATTTGAAGCATCTCCTGTGATTGGACGTTCTCAAACCTGCGGCTGAACTCATCATTCATTGCCGCCAGCATTATGCACCGAACGGTGGTGCGGTCATTGAGCCACTTCTGGTAAGTATCTCAGACCGTGCCTCTAGCGTTTGAGACTGACTCCTCTGGTGCCGGATCCATTACTACATAAAGGATCTGCTCATGCTCAAGGATGATTTTTAATTTTCAATACCAGCTATCGAAATTAGGTCCCATGAGCTTGTCATTATCTAATAATGATCGAAACGACAGGGTAGTGGCCATAGCTGCATAAAGGAAAACCATACCTCTATTAGTACATAAATTATTAATACTAAAGACTTGGACTTTAGTCTAAAGTTTCTCCCAATATTTTTACGAACTGGCAGCCTCAACCTCCAATTCGAAGAATTACTTTAATTCCTTAGTGGATACTAGAATCCACACAGACTACACACGAGCCCAACTTTGGTTGGCCAATCCATGTGTATCTATAGGTAGGTTCATAACTAGTTGTTTCTCTAAACAATTTCTAGTAATCAATTTTGCCCCAGAACCTAATCAGTAGGCTTTGGCCTCCACTGAAAAGATCTGGTTAGGTCCAACCATTAACATGACTTGATTTGGTGAATCGGATCAATAAATGATCAGGTCCAACTTTGGCCGACCAACCTGACCACCATCAGAAAGACTCAAACCAAATTATCATACTATGAATGATAATTCCATTAGTCAATAAGCACCAGGCCTTTAGGCCTCCAATGATTATTAAACTAATGGACTCATTATCACTCACTTAATGGGAGGCTATGACTTAGTTATCACTATAACTTAATCATTTTAGGGACCTAATAATTTTGAGAATTTTATTAAGTAAAGGAAGAGAAGAAATTAACCAACCAATTTCAATCCTCCCACTAACTTCACCAAGTCAGATTAAAAGGATTTAATTAAAGCCGGTATTAGGAGCACCTAAATCAGTCACACTGATTTACCTAATGACATGGGTAAGCCCTAATCATCAAGTGATCTAATCAAAACCTAACTCACCAGGTTGGCCAGGTAAGTGAGATCAGTGGTGGGGATAAGCCATTAACTCGTCAGAGATCGAATCAATACGAGTAGCTCCCACTTAAGAACCATTGGTCAAACTGCCAAACTTACCTTAGACACCAACCGGTTCATTAGTTTTAATTTGATCAACTTAGTAAATAGGGTTCCACCGCATAGCCATGAATTAAGTTCATCTTGGTCTAGTTAAAGACATGGACCCATTCAACTATAACTATTGGAGTTGAGTCTAGAGTATCCTTGACCTAATCTAATTCAACTTTTGATTAGATTTGATCAATTACTCTAATTTAGTCCATTTCTTTAAGCTAACCTTAGGTCTAATCCAATTATGGATCTAATCCATCTAACCCATTGACCCACAAGTTTATGCAATTGTCTTAGGTCTTAATTCACAATTCTAGACCAACTTGACAACACTTAATTCTTTTAATTAAGTATTTGGGCTGATGGGTCAGGATTTGGCTTTTCGAAAATAATTTTCAAATTTGAAAGGTTTTATTTTCTATTCACCAAATATGTTGACTCATTTCACAAATAGATCAGCATATTTCATAAATAGCAATCCTATTGCTAATTACATAACAGAAAATAACTCAATCAAAATAAATCATGAATATTTCTTTAAATCTAATCTAACACATTCATGATAAATTTTACAATTGAACCTTTACAATTAAGTCCTTTCACTGCTTCATCTGCATGGGATATAATTGTAGCGGCACCCCTATCGCCATAGGAGACCCCATCGAATGGGAGGAGAGGGCCTTTAAACCCTATTTTTCTTCTATGACTGGATGGCCATGGAAACCAACCCAATTCGATTACTTGATACTTGGATCAAGTATATCTAAATATACTAATTTCAAAATTTAAATTTTAAATTTCAAATTTTAAATTTTAAAATTTGAATTTCAAATTTCAAACAAATTTCAAATTTCAAATTTTAAATTTTTGAATTTTAAATTTTAATTTTAAATTTTGAATTTTAAATTTAAAATTTCAATCAAATTTTAAATTTTAAATTTTTGAATTTTGAATTTTGAATTTTGAATTTCAAATTTTAAAATTTAAATTTTAAATTTTAAATTTCAAACTTTTAATTTTGAATTTCGAACAACTTTCAAAATTCAAATTTTAAATTTTAAATTTTAAATTTTAAATTTAAACTTTTAGATTATAACTTAATCTATGCATGCAAATTCATATATCATATCTTAGAACCTGACTCTGATACCATTTGAAGCGAAATTCAGTGCAGGGGTAAAATGATAATTTTAAAACTTTTTCAAAATTATAATTTTACAGCAGAAATATTAATTAATCTAATTAATTAACATGTGTTTACCTTACACTATGATCTAAATATGATATACAGCAAGCATATATTTAAATTTAAAATTCGAATTTGAACAGTAAATACTTTACTGTAATGTGTTCAGAACACAATACCTTTGTGCGGGTAGTAGATCGCCGCAATCTGATCACCGTCGGGAGAGTCTGATCATCGTGATATAGCCACATAATATGTCTAGCCTCTATGGATCATTCACATGAGGCTTCTGATCTGATCAGCTCCTCACGGGTGCTAGCTCGTTGTAGAGCCCTTTCGACGGTCGATGCTGATCGAACTCCTTCGATCGATGTCTGTCGATTTTTTAGATACTCCAATTATCAACAGATGTGCTTGAGAAGATGTTGAAGATCTCTCTAAAATTTGGTGAGCTCATGATACTCGTAGCTCACCTTCTCACTTCCCAAATCCCAAGCTAAAACCCTAGGGAACACACTGAAAATCCTGCGCCCAATTTTCTTTCTTTTCTTTCTTTTTCTCTCGAAAGTTTTAGATTTCCACTCACGCCAAGATTTCCTCACACCCCACTTTCTTTCTCAAATTTTTTTACACAGGCCCCACCTCCCTATCTCTTTTAAAATAGTTCAAAACATGTCTTATCCGCGTGAGAGGATAAAGACAAGTGGTTACACATTTGAATTCAAATCAAATTTGAATTCAAACTAAAACCAACTCATCCCTATCCACTTGGGCGTGAGAAGAGAAGGTGCGAGGCTACTTTGTGCATGGAAAGGTTTCATGAGAAACTCTTTCTCGTGTGAGATGTGGGGCGCTAAAGTGGATAATGTCATGTAGGCGCAAGAGATAAGTTATCCATTCAAATTCAAACACGCTTTGAATTTGAATGGCTAACTAATCATCTTTATCCAAATATTGGCATACAAGAGTGGGTGTGAGAAGGGCTTTGCATGAGAGAAACTTCATGAGAAGTTTCTTCTCGTGAATTCAAATGGGCACAGAGATTTAAGGTGGTGCAGGGATTCAAATTCAAATGGTGGTTTGATCTTAATTGAACCAACCTAATCAAAATAGGTTAAGCACAATTAGACTAAATTAAATCTAACTTAATTAAGCTTAATTAGACTTAATAAAATTTTAATCAAATCAAAAATTGACTAAGCCCAACCCTTGATGAAATCAGGGACCAAACCATCTCGACGATTAGGTTAACTCTTAACCTAATCGGGTCAAACCCAACTAAATCCAATTCAATTGGATTTGATCCAAAAATAATTACTCAATCAAATTGAGTTAATTAGTGATCAAATCACTAATAAAATCTCTCATAAATATTGAGTCCAAATCCGATGGGCAATTGGATATCAAAGTCCATCAACATGAAATCTTGATCGAAGAGTCCCAAACCAGTGGGACTCTTGACCCCGATACCCAAAATGTATGGGACTTGTGATCAGAGAATCCTGATTCTTGATCATAGAGTCCCAGACACGTAGGACTCATAGTCTATAAATATTAGGACTCTTCATCAGCCATCAGATCAGATAGGAACCTCTAATGTATGTGACCCCACAGGTTCGAACCTAAGCCGGTAGTACAGGAATCAATTCTTGTACTAATCGAAGTGACCATCTAGCAATAGTACCCGACGTCCAGATAGGTCGAATAGTCACAATCGCAACACTCAGAACCTACGTGAATATGGTTACTGTATAATTCATCCCTTTTGACCCCTGTGTTTAGGATGACTCAGGGTTAAACTGTCAACCCTGATTAGATCATCCGAGTCATGCTCAACTCAATCAGTCCTGTGACTCCTCACTAGGACTACCCTGGCCAAGATTTTGCTAAATTAAAATATGACTGTACACAGCTCCTGAACTGGAGTGGTCAATCCCATCTTAATACACACACCGACAAGTCAAGTACTTGACTACACCCAGCAGCCTTCCGTCACTAAATTAGAAATTCAGATAGTCCAATGCCTAAGTGCAGTGAGTTGCTTGCAAGTCACCGTGGCGGTCTCAAGTTGGAGGGATAGTTATACCCATATCCCATCGGAGCAAATCTTGACAGCAGAAAAAGCTCCGGAGTCGGTCACGTTCAGTGCAGATGTACCCTTACATCTCACCTGTATGCCATACCAGTGTCTCCACACTCCTTGGTTAAGAGGATAACCAACCTATATGGCACACAATGATCTATGCTCGATAAACATTGTTGTCCTTGGTAACAACGTATTATTTGGTCGTAAACAGGTTTAAGGACTAAACGACAAATCCTCCTTTGTCGAGTCTAAATAATCCTAAGAACTTCACCACAACACATGAGTTCATTAGAAGATGATAATTTATGATGAAAAATATCAAAATAATTTTTATTTATTTATAATTTATGTACTAATACAACAAAGTGTACAACCGTCAACAGGCTGACGATTGACTTTGGGACACTATTCCCAACAGTACATTCGATCAGTTGGCTATATTCGGATCGGAGTCGATCAGTCGGAGTCATACGTTCGGTCGGTCTGCTATTGCTGAGTCAGAGTCGTAGAGATCAAAGTCAAGGTCGATGGGTTTACCCCAACAGTTGCCCACCACTCTCAAGTCTAAAGTGATCCAACGTGTAAATTGTCACATGGTTTATCACATTAGACGAAGAGAGTTCTATCACATCGAGCCTCGATTTTGATGTCATTTCTTCTGAGATACGGGTGATTGGCTATTTTATCGTATTGACAGATACAGTCGTCAGTTACACTAATCGGATGATTCAGTATCAGTTGTCAGTGTCAGGCATCATTTCAAAAAGTTGATTCGACATCGAATGATATAATTCTGACAAGTAGATTTATTCCACGTGTCTGGATGTTATTGGGTCAAAATTATTCATGCGGATAGGGGTGATGTGGCTCAATCTGGAATAGGTGCATCGAACCGTCCAACCAATGATCGGTCTAGATGTTGCCATATATCATCATCTGATGGATCTTCGATTTGACCACTCTCATCTCGACCATTGAGGGATCCCATATATAGAGTCGCTCTCACCAAATTTTCACTTTTCACTATCTTTGGTGGTACTGGGACTCTGCCGGGTTGTTGTCCCAATGTTCAAGGTTATCGCTTCTAGCTTTCAGGTCAACTTTACCTTTCTTTCAAGTTCTTTCTTCTTTCTTCTAAAGTCTTCTGTCTTCTTCAGAGTAATTCTCATGGCTAGGGCTTCTCCTTCTGGAAAGATCGATCGAAGAATCCAACTGATGAATCCTAGTCGAATCCGGATGTGGAGTCCTCTTCACTTTCAGGATCGAATGTCGAACGGCTCTGGGAGTAGTTTTATATCTCGGAGCAGTTTCAACTTTTCACTCCTGGAGCCGATGGTCGGATGAATAACCCACCTTCGGGTTAGGTGGCCTTCTATGTCGAAGATCTTCGAACGAATCTTTGATTTTCGATTCTGAAGTTTGTTCGAAATATTTTATATTATTACGGATTTTGTCCGTCTCAATTGGCACCGAACTCGATTCAACTAATAATTAACTTTGCTTTGCTGTGTTGGATGTTGCCGACCATGCCCCATCCTTCTCTTTTTTAGCCTTTTTTATCCTCCGACCTCATCCGAAGGCCCGAGGGTGGTGGTTCTTCAACTTTCGAAAAGGCCTTTCCTTTATTATTGGTCTTCCATCGTCCATTCATGAATGGAAGAATCAGTTTTTCTTTGCTTCTTCTTCCTTTCCTTGGGTTTTTCTTCTCGTTTGGGCGATCCTCGTACCAGCCCCAATGACAACAGTCGGATAGAGGTCGACGATCAGGAGGACTTTCACCGGCTGAAGGATATGTCGGTGCCGAAGCAGAAAGAGCTTATAATTGAACAGGCCCTTTATGATGCCGGTCTTAGTTCGATTTCTTGTCTAGGTATAGTATAGCTGGTCAGTTATTTTTGATTTTTCTTTTACTTGCTGAATTGTACTGACCTCCATTATACTTGCAGCCATGCAGTAGAGGATGCAAGTGTCGAGTACCAACATTCGTCAGCATGCTGCCAAGAAGAGGGCAGCATTTGAAGCCGGGATTTCATGACCGTCGAAGAGGCATCAGGCATCAGCTTCAGTCAGTGCTTCTGCATCGGTAGTGGAACCTAATGCCCCATCGGCATCGATTTTCGAACCTATTCTAGCATTGTCGGCTCTGATAGTGCTCCCTGCTATACTGTCTGAGGAAAGGATGGTAAGGGGGGCTATCGAAATAACATCAGTAGTCCCACCACCTGAGGAGATTCGGGCTGTGGCAAGAGAGCCCGAACAATCCGTGGCTGCGCCAGTTGCTCCTTCAGTCGGAGCGCAGTCAAGCTCAAGCTTCCTCTCGCTTTCAAATATGGGGTCGTCGAAAACAGGCCAGGGGAAAGCTCTGGTTGCGTCGGCGGATGATGCAATATCGGAGGGCCATGCAGTGCACTTCGACCTCCAAGTGCCCGTCGATGAATCGACCTTGGCTAATTCTATACTAGCCAAGCGACTGTGCCAGACGACTCTCCTTCCGACCGATCGGGAGCATCGAAGGAAACGATCGGTGGTCGAAATATTTTCATCCTTTTATCCAACCATCATCGGGGTAAGTCTCTTTGATAAACTTTCTTTATTCTTTTTTTTTCGACTCTAACCGATGTAGGACTAAAAAAGCTCTCTCTACACCATAACATGTCTTGCTGCATTACCATGCATATACAAATCATCATGACTATAACCGTTTGTTGGATATGATGAATGAATTAGAGGAATGATAGATGGATGAATAGAAGATCTATTCATCCTCTCACATATTTAGTATTTTCTCCTCTATTTGGTATAGGAGGAAGAAAAGAAATGATCGATGATATTTTTACTAAATACTTATTTAATAATATTATTAATTTATCATACTTATTTATATTAAAAAAATAGCAATACAAAAATTTATAATCTTTATAATTTAAAATAATATAAAAATTATATAAGTATTTAATTTTAATTTGCTTAATAAAATAAATGATTTTTGTAAATTAATAATATGTGAATTAATTTATTTAGATATATTAATTATATAAATAACTAATTCATTTATCATTTAATTTAAATTCTTAATTAATTTTAAAAAAATAGTTACCTAAAAATAGTAAATATAAATAAAAAAATAGAAGATAATTCTTGTTATTTACTTATAATTATGAAAATTATATCTTACAACTAAAATAGTCAATAACAAAATTTAATAGTATCACATTATTAGTATAGATAAAATAAAAATATATAAATAGAATGAATGAAAAGGTGAAGTAAGTATTATAATTTTATCAAAAAAATTAATAAGGGATAATATTGTCAATATAGATATCCATGCCTCACATACTCTATACATCCTTTCTTGCATCCTCCAAATTTGGGAGGATGCAAATTAGTGGGCTAAGATGGGTGGTCAATCTCTTTTTTTTATCCATCTTTCTAAATTTTTTTTAAGTAAATAGTGGATGAAGATTATCCATCCTTCCAACTCCATCCATCTTTCTTCTTATGACCCCAACCAAATATAGGTAAAATTAGATGATCAAATTTGGTCATGGAAGTCAAGAGGATCCAAACTTAAGATTTATGAGCTAGACATGCATTTCAAACTAGAACCCAACTTCTATTTGAGTCATGCAAGGATAACATGAAAAATGATCCACTGCAATCTATTTGAAATATCCAATGACAAAATCTTTATAGAAGAAAAGGAATACGATATATATATATATATATATAATTTTTATATTATATTTCATTCTATTTGGCACATCTTAGAGATTATGAGTGTACAAATTTCATATAAAAAAAATAATATAGACTGGTATAAGATCACACTAACAAAGAAAAAAATATTATGAACCAATACAATTTGTTATGTGATCCCTAAAATTACTCTAACATGATCATGCTAATAAAGAAAAATATTACAGACTAATATAAGATCATGCTAATAAAAAAATATATTATAGTCAGATATAGGTTGCTATGCGATCTATAAAATTATGCTAACACCCTCCTCAAATTCAAGATAATAGTGTAGGTACCAACTGGAACTTGAAAATCAGATTATGAATGCATCTAGAAGCTAATGTGATAGATCAGAAGCTAAAGTAGTAGCTCAAAAGTTGACATGATAGATAAGTAGTTGACATAGCAACTCAGAAGCTGATGTGGTGGCAGATCAGGAGTTGATGTGGTAGCCCAAAGAATGAAATGAACCATCAAGAGTTGATATAGTAGCACAGGGATTCATGTGGAAAATCAAAAGCTGTATAACTGCTTAGAAGTTGATATAGTAGATTAGAAGGTAATATAGTAACTCAAAAGCCAATATGCCAAACTAATATGTCAAAGTGATATGATAGTATAGATATGGTATGGTAAATAAGGAGCTAATATAACAACTTAGAAGCTGATATCAGGATTCAACATTGTAACTCAAAACCTGATGTAGTAGACTAGTGTATCAAGCTGACATAATAATACATAATTTAATATTGCAAAATAAGAGCTGATATAGTAATTCAGAAACTGATGTGATAAGTTAGGGAGTTGACATAGCAAACTACCATATTTGGCAATGCTGATGTAGCTAATTGACATGACAGACTGATGTAGTTGACTACATAGAAGACTAATACATCTGTCAATGCATCTAACTGATATGACAAACTGACGTATCTACTGATATGGCTAATTGATGTATCTATTAATGTGGTAAACTAATTTGGCTAACTAATATATTTGATGAAATGAACCATTGTGCCTTATTAATGGTCGACATAGCTCATTTGGTGACATCGCAAGATATGGCAAGCTTTATGCTTGGGCAAGCAATGACATGGTAAGATGTCATGACTGATCCATGATAATATGGTTGAGTGATATGTCTTATTTATACTAACATGATACAGTAACGTGTTCATTATTATAGCTATTTTAGATGATGTGACTATAAGAAAATATACAAGAAGTAGTGGTTGCAGTGAGAGCCGACACTTAGAGAGAAGATAATCGAAGGTCGATGGTCTTCGCAAATGGGGGCACATGGAAGAGGAGCAAGAGACCTTGAACTGGATAACAAAAGAGTTGGAGGTAGCAAGTGAAACTGGAGATGAAGAGAAAAAAAGTCGAGTGATGGTGAGAAGGAACGACAGAAGATCTAAAGCTAAGGAGAAAAATATGGAGAGAAGCCACAAATCTATCAAAAAATAAATGATCTTTGGGTGTAAATCTACTGGAAAGTAGAGGATCTACAAATCTACTAGAGAATATAGGATCTTTAAATATTGATTACTAGGAAATAGAGGATTTGCAATGAAGCAGAAGATCTATGAGTTCACCAAAAAACAAAGGATATTTGGCTGTTGATTCACCAAAAAACAAAAATCAATAGATCGGCAATGAAGGCCTTAAAGGCTTCTAGATATGGTAACAATAGCCATGATAAAGGTAGAAGAGATGCTAGCATTATATTAGATGATCGGTGGCTCTGATATCATGTTAAAATATTCTAAAAGAAGAGAAAAATAAAAGAGAAAGAGAGAGAAAGAAAGGAAAAGGACTTGATATTTCGGTTCCATTGCATTTGGTACCTATCAGGAGATGTATATACTAGTATATAAATTCCATATAAAGAAAATAATATAGACTAATACAAGATCATATTAACAAAGAAAATTATTATGGTTTACTACTGATTGTTATATGATCTCTAAAATTATGCTAAAATTTTGACTTGGCAAAAGTTATTCTAGATTTTCACTTCCAACATTAAAAGCTTAGATCTAACATCAACATAGTTCAAAGGATGATCTTGTCCAACATAAATCCAACACTTAATGCTTGGATTGGAACTAGGCTCAATCAGGAAAGATCTATGGATCTAATTTGATGAACTTGCAAAAAGTGTTTATGTAGAGGATGTTTTTGTTACTTTTTGCTCTAATGGAAGTTATACAGTGAAGTTGAAAATGAGATCAATCAGTTTAGCAAGAATTTGAATCTAATCCAAATGAGACCAATCAACTTTTAGCAAAAAATTGATCCAATCCAATAAAGATTTAGCCCTTTTGGATACACACGAGATGGATACGGTGCGTGGGTGGAACTTCTACTAGTTGTTAGAACAAGATTGAATAAGGATTGCAAAAAAAAAAAATGAAAAAAAAACTCAACAAACAAACTGTTGACTCACGCCATGTTTAAATAAGGATTGAATAAGGATTGCAAAAAAAAAAAAAAAAAATGAAAAAGAAACTCAACAAACAAACTATTGACCCATGCCATGTTTGTGTGTATTTTTTTTCCCTTTAATTATTAGATCTAGGTGAAGATCCGAAATTTTGTTTAGATCAAATTAAAAGATCAGAATATCTTTCACCAACAAGAACCATCTCCACCCATTGCCACCGAGCTCAACAAATAAATGATCAACTCAAGATGATGTCATGCCAAGGATATTGTGCACGAGAGAGAGAGAGAGAGAGAGGTCCATCTTGTATCCAACCAGAGCTTCTTTAGCCTAATTAGCTAGAACACTTTTCTAATTAAACTAAATCTAGATCATACTTGGCCCATTATTGAAAGAGAGTTTGCTTTTTTATCCATCTACAGATATTTTATGGATCTAGACAAACGTATGAGCATTAGTATGATAGCCAATGTGTGATACCAGAATAGGGGACAGAGAAAGACATTTGGGTTTTAAAAAGCTCTGGAACATAGGCATCTTAGTTTGGAGATGCCTATATTTGCAAAAGAGAATCCAAGACAAAGCAATCGACTTTCTAATTTTTGGAATTGTAGATATGGTCCGGATTCGTTGAGTCAATTTTTTTGGAGGTAATCTAGTACCCTAGCTAACATAATTTAAAATTGAACTAGATCAAACCTATACAAAATTATAATTCTGTGGCTTCATGGTTGGTGCCCATAGATTCGCTATTCTTATCAATTGCTGAGTTGCCAAATAGGATTTGTCAATTATATTGCTTTTCCAAAGTCAATTGAGGAATTGCTTAAAAAAAATGTCTTGGCCATCATCTAGCCATCTATTATTCTATTCTACCAGGCTTCTACATTTCAAGCATTTGAATTAGATAAAATCTAACCTATTGGATCGAAACAGAATAACTGTCGACTCTTCTACAATGGAGACATTCCTCCTTCTTGGGAACGGAATGCTTTTATGGTTGTAAATTGATCTTTGAAAAAAGAAATGCAACGCACTTCAATCATCATTTCTCACTCTTAATGGAATGTATATGGCTCGGAGGCCAAATGTGCAATCTCATGGCCCACTTTATGATTTTTCTATTTGAGTGTTGTGCTAGAAATTTTTTCATGATTGTAGCTCAGTAAGCATTACAAACCTTATAAAATTAAAAGGGAATTGCTATCCAACCATGACTTGAAATGAAGTTAGAGCAACCCTTTTACAAAGACAACTTGAAAAACTCATTATCATTGGCTTTTTTGTAAGTCTGAAAAATGTAAATTTGAGGCTTGTAAAATCAAAGTTTTGGAGGATGGAGCTCCATGTTAACCTTTTCCAAATTAAATGGATTAATTGATTGAAAATGTTTAATTTATCGAGGTTAAGAGGACTACTTCTGACCCAATCCAACATTAAGTACAAATAATACACTGGTAAAACATATATGGTCTTATAACAATTTATATATAATAGCACTTCAAAACTTCATAGACCATATAACAATTTAAGATAATAGCACTTCAATACTTTACATGCGTGCTATACAAAACACAAAATAGAAAAGCAACTTGCAAGTTTACCAAAACTAATAAAATTTCTTGATGTGATATAGGAAAACAAGATTCAAATGCTGCCTTCGCTGCATTTCATGATCCTATAAAAAAGATAAAGAGGGAGGACTTTTCTTATCTATTTGAAAAAAAGGAGGAAAAGGTAACTATATATTTTTAGGGCCCATTTGGTATAGCTCTTGATTTCTACTTTTGTTTTTTAAAGCCAAAGAAGAAAATTAAACTAGACTAAACATGTACACTAAAACCTTTCTAGTTTTTTAAATTCTTTGTAAAATCCTTAGAGCTTCGGAAGTAATGATTTATTGATCCAAAAAAAAAGACAAAAACAAAAACAAGGAATAGTAGAACCTCTACGCAAATGATACGTTCGATGTCAATTTCAATGTGATGTTTCACTAACCTCTATAGAAATAAAAATACAAAAACAACAATGATAAAAAAACAGATGCTTAGCACCCAATCAATTTTGATAGTAGTAGCTCCTAGGTTCAAAATATATATGCTTAAATGTCTATAAGGCTAAAGTATCATTAGGCTCTTTTGATATTGATTAAAAATTTATAGTTATCATTAGAGACATGTTGTCAACATTAAAGCACCCATATTTTGCTTAGTTAGGACCTAATAGTGCTGAGATTTCTAACTCATGGGTATTGTGTCCAATTAAGATGCAAAAATAAGCCAGTGCATATTAATATCTTCAGAAATTGGACAAAAATGGATGGACTTGTAAGCCCATAAACCAAACCTAGATATTTGATTAATAATTGATTCAATCTTGTTAGGCCTCGTTCATCTGCTTGCAAAGATCCCATAGCAGCAATTGCATGATCTAACGGTGTATATCTTGCCTTATAACCTTGTGAACCTTAGTAATGACAAAACTAATAAATTTAGTGAATTATGCCCTCCTTGGCTCTTTTTATTAAAAAAAATTGAGTGAGTGGAATCATGGAGATTTTTCTTCCTATAAATTTCAAGAACCAAAAATCCTCCCCAACCTAGTGGAGGAGGATACAAAAAAGACCACAATGGCAATGAGTGGTGGACCATAGCCCTTGTAATCTCTCGATAGAAGATCTCGAAGCCAAGAAGTATGGCCTTGAAGATCCCAACCTACCCACTAAGAAGATAAAAACACATCGAGAACCAAAAAGCATAAAGCTCAACCTAGTTGAGGAGGATATGAGAAAGACCACAACGGTAACAAGTAGTGGTGAGCATAGCCCTCGCAATCTCCTGGCAAAAGATCTCGAAGCCGAGAATAGACTCGAAGATTCGGACTTACCCTCCAAGAAGATGAAAACATATCAAAAATTGGGAAGCATCAATCCAAACCTACTAGAGGAGGAGAAAACCTGAAAGATGACAATAGAAACAAAGGATGGTAGTCGTAGCTCTAATAAGAAGCTATGCATTGGAGTGTAGCCATGCAAAGATGTTACCCATATGTGGCAACCCAAGGAGGGGGTGCGAGTTAGGTTTTTCAAAAATTTTTACAATCTTAAAATAAATATAAGCTCAATTAAAATAAACTAAGTATATAGTACAAGCAATAAATATGCACAGTAAAATAAATGATAAATCAATATACAATACAATAGCAAGCAAAATTAATATAAATACAATAATTTATTGTGCTTCAGTACCAAACCTAGCATCTACATCCACTCTCTAAATCTTTCTACTTAAAAATTTCATTATAATCCTCTTGATTATAGTATAATTATTTTAATTGAGCTCACAATCAATCCAATCGATTATTTTAATGGGCTTACAATTAATCCAGTTGATTTTGTATAGAAAATCAATCAAAATCTTTCTAAGTCATCCTTAGATTTAGTCAATATAATATCCAATTATGAGCTTAGACAAACCTATTCCACAAGTTTCTATCCTAAAAAATTTGCAAAAAAAATAAAATATATAATAAAAATTGAAAAGAATAAGTAAGAGTATAAGAAAAATAAAACTTATTAAAGCTTGGTTGAAGTTGATGATAAATACTTGTTGAAGCTTAAACTTCTTTTTTTCAATCAATAAATTTTTTTTTTAAAGATTATTGTGGATGTACTCGAAATAACTCACTCAATAAATGCTTTTGAATTCTCTCTTTTTCTTAAGAAATTGAATGCACTCTTGGAAGATAGCTTTTTGGGCTCTAAGCATTCATTTCTCTATTTTCTCTTTATTTTTCACTCTTGGATCCTTTCTTCAATTGATTTCATATCTTAAATATACTTAAATTTGATTGAAAAAAATATACAAGCCATTAGAGAGTGTCAAACTAGCTATTACAAGTCAAATTTGTCCATTGAAAGCTAGTAAAAATACTAACCATTAGACTGTCATTCATAGTCGAATCGACTCAAATCAAGCAGGAGCTGACTCGTATAGACTTCGAGTTGACTCGAGATAAGTAAAAATATACTCAAGGCCAGTATTGAAAAATCCACTCCCTATCTTCCTGAAAGAATTAACTTATAGTTAACTTGGGATTGACTCTTCTATTATAAAGGCTTCTAAAATATTTCAAATTAATCCATAGGTCAACAATCTTCTTCTTTTTGATGATTAAAAAATTTTTAGTATATGCAAAATAAAGTATAGTGTGATTCTAAGATTTATGCCTATTGACACTACAAGAAAAGTCCTCATTTTCTGTGGATTTTAGCTAAAAATCCATAGGAAACGGCATTTCCTATGGATTTTAGTATGAAAAAAAATCCATAAGAAATACGTTTGTGGATAATATTTTCTATAGATTTTACAAATATGTAGGAACTTTTTTATGGATTTTTTCATAGATAATGGATAAAATCTATAAAATTTTTTTGCAAAGAAGAGAGCTGAAAAAAGAATTTTTCTAAGAATTTATCTGTAAAAAATCTATGAGAAACTTTTTGTGACTTTTTTCCAACAAAATCCCTAGATAAAGTCCCAACAAAATCTACAAAAAATAAGTTATAGAAAAATTTTCAAAAAATTTTCATAAAAAATTTTGCAGGAAATAAGTCACAAAAAAATCCTTAAAAAATATTTGCAAAAACATAATTCGTAAAAAAATCTTCAAGAAAATTTTGTAGAAAAATCTATAGGAAAATAATTTAGAGAAAAATTCATAGGACATATCCATAGGAAACTCTGCAGAAAAATTATTCACAGAAAAAGCCACAAGAAATATGCACAAGAAAATTTGTAGTAATTGAAAATCATAGAAAAATCTACAAAAATTGGGCACTGCAAATGAAAGCTTTTGCAAAAAAAATCATAGAAAAATTATTCACAGAAAAATCCATAAGAACTATTCACTAGAAAATAATATTTTTTTAGAATTGCTTGCAAAATCTGCAGCTAAATCTATAGAAAATTATTTTGTAGAAAAATCTACAGGTAGTGTTCACAAAAAAATCTTCAAGAAATGTTAGTCACAAGATATTGTACAGAAAAAAATTGTTAAGTTGCTTGAGTTGTATAAAAAATTCTTCATGAAAATCTACAACTAACAAAATTCCACAAAAAAATTCTTATGAAATTTTTTTGATATCCAACTATAATTAATAATATTTTGACTTTGAATTGCTCCTAAAAATGACTTTTAATATGTATAATAAAATTTTAAAATATTTTAATCAATATAAAATCGATAAATATAAAAAAAATCTTGATTACATATATTCAAAATATGCTAAAAATTTATTAAGTAAGTAGTTCTAATTAACAAACAAAGATTACATAAAATTCTTAATGTAACTAGTCCATAAGTTGTAATTCATATACATTCATATTATATGTAATTATAATCATCATCACCATCATCATCATACTAATCATCATCGTCGTCGTCATCGTCATCATCATCTTCTGCATGTTGAGATGGAGTTGATCATGACAAGAAGATCTTGCTTGGAATCCTAGATGTTCCATCAAGTATTCTAATTTTTTATTAGTCTCAGCTAACTGAGTTTTGATTTTCTCTTTCTTACGTTACTCTTGTTGTAATGATACAGTTAAGGCATGAACTTGGCTCTTTATCTTAACATAATCTTTGGGTATAATGATTGATGATTCCTTAGAAGAAGAGGTCTATTTTAAACTCCTCCTACAAAATCAAGTCCAAAGACTCTCTCCTTCTTCTTTTTCCCAAATATATCCATCTAGATATCCCAATCACATGGAATAGATTGTGTTTGCTCACTACCATTAGCAGTTTCTCCACCCTCAGCAATTTCTCCACCCACAGTAGATTTGATTTGACTAGCTAAGCCTGACATTTTGTTTTTAAAAGTTTACTACATTGAAATCATACAAATCAAAACTTTAGCAAGGTGATAAAAAGAACAATCAACTGATTATAAGCAAGCTGGTTGATAGTATAACCTACCACTATAACTAGACAGCCAACTGAAGAAGTTTGAAAAAAGAAGTCAAAATTTTAGCACACGATAATACAAGTTAATAAAGAAAAAAAGAGCATTAAATAAGGTGGTGCTAAAATGCTTAGATTTCTATTAATGCTATGCTTCAACCACAAAATTATCACACAAAATCAAAGAGTATAGAATAGTTTGTGATTACTATTAAGCTAGCTAGCGATTAATTCTTTGTGCACTGCATGCGATGCAATACTAGCCACCGCCCAATAATATTGTGGCACGTAGAGCATTAATTCTTTAATGCTATCCAGCTTTTTCTTTTCTTTAATTTTTTAATGATGAAAATATCTTTTATGACTTTTCAATACTTTATATGACTTTCTGTGAATATATATGATTTTCTATGAATATATATGACTTTCTGTCATATGACTTTCTGTGAATATATATGACTTCCTGTAATATAATTTTCTATGAATATATATGAATTTTTATGAATATATATGACTTACTGTGAATATATATATATATATATATATATATATATATATATATAATTTTTTTTTTTATTATATTTTTTATGAATATATATAATTTTCTATGAATATATATGACTTTCTATGAATATATATGACTTGCTGTCATATGACTTCCTATGAATATATATATGACTTTCTGTAAATATATATAACTTTCTGTTATATGACTTACTATGAATATATATGACTTTCTGTCATATGACTTTCTATGAATATATATAATTTTCTATAAATATATATAATTTTTTTATAAATATATATGATTTTCTATGAATATATATGACTTTTTGTAAATATATATGACTTTTTGTGAATATATATGACTTTTTGTCATATGACTTTCTGTGAATATATATTGACTTCTTGTGAATATATATGACTTTCTGTCATATAACTTTCTGTGAATATATATGACTTCTTGCATATTCACAGAAAGTCATACAAGGTATCAGAAAGTCATAAAAGGTATTTTTATCACTAAAAAATAAAAAAAAAATGGACAGCATTAAATGTTCATTCTATTTGAATGTGCTATATGCCCCAATATTATTGGATGGTGTGCTAGTATTGCACCGTATGCAGTGCACAAAGAATTGCTAGCAGATTTCAAAGAATGAAGTACTCTTGCTTAGTAGCTAAAACTATAGCAGAAATAGATATAAATTTAAAAACTTATATAACCATTTTTAGCTTTTGCACCCATCCAACTCTAATCCTTCTTTCTCTGATGAGTGCAAAAATAAAATTCTGAAAGTGAAGGAGCTGTCCCACTCTAAGCCTTCTATAATTGATTAAAAACAAAGAAATGTTACTAAAGTCTGATATAATATATAATGGTAAAGTCAGAAAAAAGAAAAAAAATAACAATACCATTCTCTTCTAATGGATACGATGAGGTATGGATCTACTAGTGTGAAGGGAGGCACCTGCACAAGAATCTCGATTCTTCTTATTTTGTACTAACTTAGCTAGGAATTCAAGAGATTGCAAATAAGCCTTCATTTCTCTCCATATGGTATCTCCTATCCAATCTGGCTTGTGGTTCAAGTTCTTTCTAAGCTCTTGAAACAATTGACTCATTTTAGATGAGCCACTTTTTTCAAAATTTGTTCTAATCATGTCATTATGGCCAGGTAGCCACCTAAATTTTTTCTACAATTATTTTTGAAAATGGTGATAAACACAAAAAATAAGTTAGACATGTCACATTACAAAGTACTAACCAAAGTAACATATACACATTTATCAATTAATTTAAAGTTTTACATGTCATTACCTTGAATTCTTCCAACCAAAAATCTCGAGTAGTTTGAGAAAACTTTTTCCATAATGGCTTTGCCTCTTCAAACTTACTTTTTATGCATGAAGCAATGGCATCAATAACCATTTTGTGATGGTCTTCATCAAATCTATTTTTAATAAAATAAAGTGAAGAATATTTGCTTTATTTTAACATAAATAGAAATATATCACATGTGAACACATGTATTACTCATCCATCTCCATCAGGCTCTATCTAAATTCGAATATCTTGATCATCTCCACTAATGCCAACTTGACTAGATGAAGTATCCGGTGTTTGATTAGCAAAGGGAGATGATTCCCTAGGAGGGACCACAATAGGGGGATTAGATGGAGTATGATGTATAGAAGGTGTGATTGGAGGTGAAGGAATGGGTTGAGGTTGAGTAGGTTCAGGTGGAGGTTGAGGTATGGGAGGGATAGATATGGTAGCTTGAGGTGGGATAGTTTGAGATAAGAGGGCGTGTGATGGAATAATTTGGAGAACATGAGTTTCTAATATAGGAGAATGGTGTAATGGAGTATTTTGTGATGGTTGTGGATATCTGAGATGTGAGTGACTGAATTATGGTATGTTTTGGATCACTGGCTCAGAAGAGAGCGGTCGCTTCTTTTTCCTACTTATCCCTTTATTAGCCATCAATCTTTTAGAAGGGCCAGAATTAGACATTTGTAATAAAAAAAAAAATAATATATAACATATAAATAATTCATATATTGTTAGCTATATTAGTAGACAAAATAGAACAATTAAACCGCATATAGAATAAGAATTTTGGGTCGTTGTAAAATTAATCGTTATGGCTGTCAGAGCTTCAGGAGTCGACTTGGCTCGGCTGGCCCACGAGTCAATTTGGCTTGGTTTCGAGTCAGCTTGACACCATGCCACACCTGCGTGCCATATTTCAAACATGCCAGAGTCGATTCTATTCCTTCTTGAGTCGACTCAAACCCTTTAGATGATCTTTTTTAATGAAATTTGACTCCAACCTTTTGTCTCATTGGCTCAACATTGTTTACACTTGGCTTCTACCTCTTCTTCCATGAAACTTTCTTTCTACAAGACAATCTCAAGAAAAGTTTGAAAAATATTAGTAAATATATGCTCTAATGTTTGGTCTTCATCAAAATTACTCCTGGGATCAACATAATACAATCATGAAAAAAGCCAGCCAAATATTATTCATCTTCATCTTCATCTTCCTCAATATTAAGATAATTTTTTGAATCATCACTATCGAACAACTCTATTTCTTTTTCATCAATAGCCATCTCCTCCTCATCATCACCATTGTCATTAATGAAATCTTCCTTAATTTCAATGAAATTATTTCATTCTACCCAAATCACCTCTACCTTTTCACCATCAACTTCATCATCTTGTAAGTGATCAATTGGATCATCCTCAATCATTGTATTGACATATGACTGTTCTTCTTGGTAAGAAACTTCTAGAGTATGTTTGTTGTCACAGCCCCTCTTGGTTTTGTCTTGATACCTACCAACCAATCAATGTGCATGACATCAAGATTATGCCATATTAGATTGGTTCTCCAATATGGCAAATCCTAAAATATGCTTCTTTTTGTCTAGTTATGAGATACCCCCTATCTTGAAAAATATGCCTGCTATCCTATTTCAATTATCTTAGGAAAGTCACAAACTTTTTCCCATACTTGGTCCCCTGTTAACCTAGGAGGAGGGCTGTATTTCTCTTATCTATTTTTGTAAAAAGCATCTTTGTTTCTTCTAAAAGCATGATCAAAATCTAAGAGTTGATGGTGGCAATCAAACCAAAAATTTTCTTACCATTTTGCAATGTGAAAGTTTTAGATCGTTCCATGCATATTGAGCTTGCTAATTTTCCAGTCGTACTCCACCTCAATAATATGTCATATGCTGAAAAATCATTAATTATCCACATCAATGCTGCTCTCATAATAAAATTCTACTTTTTTGAGATATCATATGTTGTTACACCACCATTCCATAATTGCTGCAATTCATCTATTAATGGTTGTAAGTATGCATCAATTCTACTTTTTGGGTTATCTAGACCTGGAATGATCAAGATTAAGAACATGTAAAGAGGAGTCATACACAACTCAAGAGGAAGATTATAGGGAGTAATAATTACTGGCCAGCAAGAGTATGGTTTAGCTGATTGGCTATAAGGTGTAAATCCATTAGCATATAAGTCAAGTCTAACATTTCGAGGTTCTACAGCAAAGTCAGGATGTGTCCGGTCAAAATGCTTCCATGCTTCTCCAGCTAAGTGCTTCTCAGTTTTACATAACTTACAAGGACATCTAATAACTCCCTCAATTATATATTTCGGTTGTTGATAAGCAAAGTCAATGAACTCTTCCAAGCTATCTAAAAATTCATCTATATACTCCCTTCAATCTGAAAAAAGCCGATGATACATCTATGTTCGATGTCCAGGGATTTTCATTTCTATACAACAAACAAATCAATTCTATTGTAAGTTTCCAGCAATAAAAAGAAAAACCAGCTATTGCCAGTTTGCCAACCTCTAGATGACTTAATTTGGGTTTGCACCTAAAAAAAATTAAAGATATGAATGAAATCATAAAAGTAATTTAAATCTGAACTACTATAGTCCCTCAACTTGGTCCTAGTTAAGAATTTCAGCAAATTCCTTGCTACAAAAACTCTCATATAGACCATTAGTAGCTAATGCCTCAAAAAATATATCTTTATAATTCATAAAGTAGTAACAACAGCAATAGTTGTAGGAATAAAGATCTTAGGCCTATGGCAACCACCTGTTCCCGCAGCAGGAAAACCAAACCACACCATCCAATTAAGTACTATAATTCACTAGAAGCAAAGTTTTATTCTAATAAAACACTAGATTCTGCAAAACTTCTACAAAATATCAATGCTAAGAACTTTATATTAGAAGCAAAAAGTTTTTTATCTAAATCTTACTTCTCCAGTAAACTGTCGAGATTGTAAGAAAATCTATAAAAATAATAAAAAATATTTAAGACCAATGTCTTAGGCTTTTAAGGGAATATGACAATAAAATCAAGATCAATGAGTAACAAACCTAGAAAAAATTAGAATGATAATGAAACAAAAAGAGAGAACCTATGGAGTTAAAAATCAAAGCCAATGTTTAAATAATCCCCTATGTCTAGAGTGGAGGTCGTAGAGATGGTGGAAGCCGTCGGCCAAGATGAGGAGGCCAACCTAAGGAAGCTAAGGACTTGGAGATGGCATCGATGTGAGAGAAAGAGAGAGGCAGGACTTAGAGATGACATCAATGCTAGAGAAAGAAAGAGGTGGGACATGGAGATGGCATCGATGCTAGAGAAAGAGAGAGGCAAGATTAGAAAAAGAGTTTTTGCAAACATGAGGGGGGTGAGAGAGACAGAGATCGTGACTAGAAAAAGAATTTTTAGGTGTTGGTGAAGAAGCACGGCGGTAGTGCACAGGGGAGAGAGAGAGAGAGAGGAGGTTGTGGCTTAGAGGTAAGAGCGAAAGAGAGAGATATCTTGTGCACACACGGGTGAGGGGGGAAAAGAGATATATCACGCAGAATTTGAAAGTTTTTCTTTCTGAATTTAAAAATTAATACACACAAACTTATCTAAAAAATATTAATCACAAATTTTTTTGCCATTCTATTTTTAATTATTTTTTTTAAAAGCCCAAATAAAATTTAAATTAGGATTTAGCTATCATGCATGTAAGCAGGAGTGATAGAACAATTTATCCATTATCAATTAAATATAATTAATTCGATCAATATCATATATTCATGTCATTTAGTAATTATATGTGTATATCTATATAATTTATATAACTTAGCTCGTGCACAAATTTATTTTTGGCAAACAATTATATGCATGTGTAACTCTTTTTTTTAATTGACTATATGCATATGCAGCTGTTGTAGCTATTGACCTCGGGAGGGATTTTGATGATGATCAAATATTAGAGCATATTTATTAATATTTTTCATGAGATTGTCTTGTAGAAAGAAAGTTTTATGGAAGAATTTTACTAATATATTTACTAATATTTTTGATGCTACTAATAAAAATCTTTATCAAGAGTTTGTTTAATGCAGGATGAATTTAAAATGAGCATGATGGAAGAGCTCAATTTCTTTCTCAGACTTCAAGTCAAACAAACAAAGAAAGACATTGAGAGATATATACTCAAGAAGTTTGGGATAGAGAATGCAAAGGACATTAGAATACCCATGAGCCCATCTTGCAAACTTAAAAACTACAAATAAAAATTTTTGCCAAGAGTTTGCTGAGCTAATACAGGGTGAATTCGAAATATGCATGATGGGAGAGCTCAATTTCTTCCTTAGGCTTCAAGTCAAGCAAACAAATTAAGAAAGGCATTGGGAGATACTCAAGAGGTTTAGGATAGAGAATGCAAAGGACATTGGAACACCCATGAGCCCATCTTGCAAATCTGAAAACTACTAATGAAAATCTTTACTAAGAGTTTGCTAAGCTAATACAAAATGAATTCAAAATAAACATGATGAGCTCAATTTCTTCCTCGGGCTTCAAGTCAAGCAAACAAATTAAGGAAGACATTAAGAGATACTCAAAAAGTTTGAGACAAAGAATACAAAGGATATTAGAACACACATGAGCCGATCTTGCAAATTTGAAAACTACTAATAAAAATCTTTGTCAAGAGTTTATTGAGCTAATACAGGGTGAATTCAAAATGAGCATGACAGAAGAGCTCAATTTCTTCCTCAGACTTTAAGTCAAGCAAATAAACGAAGGCATTGGAGATTACAAAGGACATTGGAACACCCATGAGCCCATCTTGCAATCTTGAAAATGATGAAAATGATAAAGTTATTGATAAAAGCTCTATCGAGGTATGATCGGATCTCTATTTTACCTTATTGCTAATAGATCTGATATTCTATTTAGTGTATGTATATGTGCTAGATTCCAATCAAATTCAAAATAATCTCATTTGTTTGCTATAAAAAAAATTTTAGATATTTAATGGGCACTCAAAATCTAGAATCTAGGATTGTGATACTTTAAACACTCTTTACTTAACTTAATTGGATATTCTAATACTAAATATAGAGGGTGTAGAATTGATAGAAAAACTTGCCAATTCCTTGGGTTGAATTTAATCTCATGGTTCAGCAAGAAGCAAAACTCAATTATACTTTCTACGATCGAGATCAAGTATGTTATAGCTGGGGTTGCTGTGCTCAAATTCTCTAGATTAAACAATAACTCGAGGACTTTGAAATTAAATAAAATAAAATTTTAATAAAATATGATAAAATAAATACAATTAATCTAACAAAATTCTTCTAGATAAAATAGATAAGATATCATAATTTCATAAAAGACCACGAAGAAATTCTTTGTACATTAGCTGCGATGCAGAAATTTGATGTGGAGCGCACCAATTGCACTGATTCATCCACATGGAGGGGTCCCACCGCCCATTTGCGCTATCTCCAATCCATCACATTCATTGTTCGAAACCATGTTTAATGCATTAAGATATACAGACATGCAGCGGGGAGGAATTTACCACATATCAAATTAATATTTTGATATTATCATTTGACGAGAATGCTCTTTCCCTCCAAAAGTCAAAGCTTTTTCTCCTCTTGCTTCGCCATTATGAGAAGAAATTATTGCATGCACCAGGTGCATGGGCACCAGGATGAATCTCAGAGCATATGCACGGTGGAGAGCACACAATCAAAAATTGATGAAATACAAGGGGGTGCATGGCGTGTTATAAACCATGGGATTTGCATGGTTCACTTGCACCTGGTGCATGCAATAATTTTTCTATTATAAGAGCTTTATTTCTCTCTCCCTTATCCTCCTTCTGCTTCAGCTTCAGGGGCCTCCAAAGTTTCTCTGGCAACAAGAAGTCATGACGATCCTATAGGAAGGGGTAACATGATGTCATAGTCACTGTCCGGAGGCCATATATGCTAGAAAAAAGCAATATAGGAGCCTTCATTTGCATGCTATGACTGCTTGATGAACTTTCAAGGAATGTTGAAAAGGTAAGGGCACATGGGGGTGGAATCTGCTCTAAGAGTGGTCTATTATCTCTCTGTAGAGGCATGGAGGGTGAGTAGTCTCTTTCTCCCACTGCTCCCAGAAATGTTTCAACTCCGATAGCCATATTGAGGTTATAGTGACTGTTATGACATCCTATTATGTATTTATGACATCCTGCACTTTATTTGACTCATCATTATAGCGGAAGGAATAAGGGGAGCAGAGAAAGTTATAACCCCATAATAAGATGTCATAACTGCTATCGAGAAGTTATATAGGGGAGAAACAGATCAATGGAAAACCTTCATCTGCATCCTTTGTGTGAATGGTTGATTGAACTTGATGCCTTTTTATAGCTTCTTGATGCATTGAATTACTTCCTGAACATTATGTATGACTTCATATGAATATACATGACAAATGAACATCACTAATGTATTTCTACATCGTTATTAGACTTTCTGAGTACCATTTTTACTACTTGATACCTTTTTATGGCTTTCAAATGCATTTTATAGCTTCGTGATGCATTATATGGCTTTTTGAACAATAAGTATGAATTTCTGTGAATATATATGGCTTCATGTGAATATATATAACTTTTTGAAGAATGTATATGGCTTCCGAAAGAATATATAGAACATCCTGATACTCAAGACGATCATTTTATGCCTTGGCTTCCTAAACAATATATATGAATTTCTGTGAATATATATAGCTTCATATGAATATATATAACTTTTTTAAGAATATATTTCTTGAAGAATATATACACAATCCTGATATTCATGATGACTATTTAATGCCTTTTTATGATTTTCTAAAGAATAAATTAATTATTCCCTCTCTCTTGTGTAAGTTGGCTACACATGTAAGCATCAAACTCATCCAACAATGGCATCGATAAATCCTTCCAAAATTAAGTTTTAGGTGACATCCGGCATTGTTTCATGATATCATGCACTGTTTTATAATTTTCTCCACTATTTATGACTTTCTACATTATTTTATTACTTTCTGTACTATTTTATGACTTCCTGTACTGTTTTATAACTTCCAGTAATATTTGATGTCTTCCTACAGTATTGTATGACTTCCTCTACTATTTTTTTTGACATCCGACACTGTTTTATATTTGTGTCAATGTTTCATAACTTTCGACACTATTTCATGATTTTTGGCACTATTTCATGATACACTGTTTCATGATTTTTGATATTATTTCATGACTTACAGTATTGTTTCATGACTTCATGCACTTTTATGACTTTATGAACTGTTTTATGACATTCTACACTATTTTACGACTTTCGATAATACTTCAGGATATCCTATACTATTTTATAACTTCTTTCGCTATTTTATGATAGTACTATTTTATAATTTTCTCCACTATTTCATGATATCCTGTACTATTTTATGATATTCTGTATTATTTTATAACTTTTTCTACTGTTTCATGATATCTGAAATTATTTTCTTGACTATCGATACTGTTTCATGACTTCCAATAATATTTTATGACTTTCGGCACTCCCAGATGACTTCCAGCAATGTGTTATGTTATCATGCATTGTTTTATGACTTTTGATACTGTTTTATGACTTCATATATTGTTTTATGACATCCTGCAATGTTTTATGACTTTCTGTACTATTTTATAACTTTTAGTGCTATTTTATAACCTCTGACATTACACTATTTTATGAGTTTCTGATGTCTCGGGTGGTAAAAATTTATGACATTGTAGTTCAAAATCAAGACATAAATATTTCCATACATAAAGTAAGAAAGTTCAATTCTAAATAAATATTTTATTTATAATAATTATAGGGAAAAAGATCGTAGCGATTTGCAATCATACAAACAGAAACAACAGAGGCCATCATATAAACAAACAAAGAGAAAGAAAAATAATAGAGGCCGACTCTACGTCCGCCCAATGAAAGGCCCCTTTTCTTTCTTTCACCAAGGAGAAAATCAAAATTTGGGTGCACCATCACCTTCCCCACAGCAGAAGTATCTATGCTGGAGACCTTCTCTTCGCTCATCGCAAAGGCCTCAAACTCTCTGACTCTATGTTCCCAATCTTGTGCTCTCACGCCCAGCAACTGGCAGCAACCGCCATCTTCATTCTACCCTAAATCACATCAATATGCCATTAAGGGTCTTAAGGAAGAGTCCTCCCGACGGTGAGGATTGTGGTCATCACGTGGCTATTCCTCTTGGAAGCACGTAGCCCACAGAAACACCATTAGAGACTGTAATTGAAGCCAAGCAGTGCTCTGAACATGGCACCTCCACGATCACTCATGGCTGCAGATCTGTACTTCCTTCGAGTGAGATGACCGTTTCTAATATCTCTCAAGTAAGAGGACTCCTTTCCCTTGGATAATAAGTGATAGCCCCGATCAAAAAGGTGGGCTCCTTTGCTCGTGAAGAGCTTGTGGCGAAAGGAGCCACCCCATTGCACCATAGTGCATAAGAAGACTTTTTCCTCCACTCTGAGATGGAGGTGAGGGGGTCTCCTCCTATAAAAAGAGGAGCCAGATTCAATGCCCCATAACTACCACCATTAACCAGCAACACATGTCGACTAGGGTTGGTCGCGAGCACCACCAAAGCTAACATGCACTTAATTTGGACAGAGGTTGTGCCATTTCGCCCCCCCCTCTCGAACTTTGAGGCACACGCATTCAATATTGATGATAGATCGAAATTATGGAATCCATTTTAGGTGACTAAATCCTCCCAGAATCAATTTTTAGGAGACATCCGATACTGTTTTATAATATTATTTTATGACTTCTTCCACTATTTATGACTTTCTGCCTTATTTTATCACTCTCTATTCTATTTTACGACTTCCTGCATTTTGACTTTCAGCGATGTTTGATGTCTTCCTATGGTATTTTATGACTTTCTCCATTATTTTTGACATCCGACACTGCTTTATGACTTCCAGCAATATTTGATGACTTTCATAATTTTTTATACTATTTCATGACTTTCGATACTATTTCATGACTTTCAATATTGTTTCATTATTTCATGACTTCATACACTTTTTTATGACTTTCAGAACTGTTTTATTGTATCCTATACTATTTTATGACTTCTGATAATGCTTTAAGATATCCTATACTATTTTATAACTTCCTTCGCTATTTTATGATTGTACTATTTTATAATTTTCTTCACTGTTTTATGATATCCTGCACTGTTTTATGATATCCTACATTATTTTTATAACTTTCTTTATTATTTCATGACATCCAACATTATTTTATGACTTCATTTATTATTTCTTGACTTCAAACATTGTTTCAAGATTTTTGAGAATATTTTAAGATTTTTTGTATTATTTTATGACTTCCAGTATTGTTTTATGACTTTTTTTTCTGTTTTATGACTTCCTGCACCGTTTCATGACTTTCTGTATTATTTCATGACTTCCGTCATTATTTTAGGACTTTCTATTCTATTTTATAACATTCAGCTATCTATAATTTTATAATTTTTGATATTGTTTCATGACTTTCTATTCTGTTTTATGACTTTCTCTACTATTTTTTGACATCCAACACTATTTTATGACTTTCATAAATATTTCATGATTTTTGATACTATTTCATGATTTTTGACACTATTTCATAGCTTTCGATATTATTTCATGACTCCATATACTTTTTTTATGACTTTCGAAATTATTTTATGACATCCTATACTATTTTATGACTTTTGTAATGCTTCAGGACATCCTACACCATTTTATAACTTCCTTTGCTATTTTATGATTGTACTATTTTATAATTTTCTCCATCATTTCATGATATCCTGTACTATTTTATGATATCTTACATTGTTTTTATAATTTTTTCTACTCTTTCTACTATTTCATGATATCCGGTATTATTTTGTGACTTCATTTACTGTTTCTGGACTTCAGATACTGTTTCATGACTTCCAATAATATTTTATGATTTTTTATATTATTTTATGATTTTCTCCAATAGTTCATGGCATCCTGTATTGTTTTATGATTTTTTCTATTATTTCATAACTTTCGATATTGTTTCATAATTTTTTATTCTGTTTCATGACTTTCTATTTTATTTTATGACATTCAGTACTATTTTATGATTTTTGATATTATTTTATGACTTTCTATTCTATTTTATGACTTTCTGCACTATTTCATGACTTTCTACATTATTTCAGGACTTCTGATATTGTTTTATGACTTTTTGTTCTGTTTTATGACATCCAGCTATCTGCATTATTTTATAACTTCCGACATTATTTCATAACTTTTCATGCTATTTTATGACTTTCTTCACTATTTCATGATTTTTGATAATATTTTATGACTTTTGACACTGTTTCATATCTTTTGAAAATATTTCATGACATCTTGTACTATTTATGACCTCTATCAGTGTTTTATGACTTCCAACACTATTTTATTGATCATTTTTTTTCTCAGATCATTGATGCTGGACAGGATTTCATCGTAAAAAAATAGAAGGAACGATCAGAGCTGTATCACAAATGCATTGTTTCGTCGATTATGATAGTCAGCATGTACATAACATCCAATTCACCTATTCATGAGCTTGCTGGCACAAAGGGTGGAATGATTTTTGATATAGTTAATGATGAAGAAAAGTATGATTTCAATTTTTTTTTTAGCATCATCAATATTGAGAATGTGCACTAGCACTTGTTGGTTCTTAACATACAGCAGAAGGAGTTCATCCACCTAAATTCTCTAAAGTGAAATGCCAAGCAGAAAGCTAATGCCAGAAAGTGGCAACAGATTATTGATAGTATAATACATATTTACTGTGAGAATGAGGAAGTCATAAATTAAAAAATTTTAGATGATAATGCCTGCCCATCCCAGCCTACCGGTTCCCTCAATTGTGGTCTATATTGTCTTAAATATATGGATTATCTTGCTTAGAAGGATAGGCCAAAGCCATGGGATTTCATGTAAGAAGATATTTTTCCGCATTGTGGGGAGCTTGGAGCCTAAGATGGGCTCACCCAAAAACTTCAAAAAGTCATTGATGATGTTCTGTGATTGTTTTTTATTTTATGACATATACATTCAAACATCTTTATAATAACAATGAATGTTTGTTTTTTATTTCATTTCTTTTAATTCACTGTGGATGATGTTTATTTTTTAAAACACTGGATTTCATAAAATGAATATTATAAATAAAGAAGGAAATCATGAAATAAAGCAACGCCAAAAGTTGAAGGAAGTCATAAGGAAGGTATAAAATGAAAAATCATTAAAAATATTTTGGAGGAAGTGAATGTATAAAATAGGAAGTCATTAAAAATATTTTAGAGAAGTGACAATGCCGAAGGTCACCGGAGGTCATGATGAAGAAGGAAGTCCTGAAATTCATAAGTTTTGAAAGAAGTTTTAGTGGTTTGAAAGGAGCTTTAGATGTTTTAAAAGCATCTCGACAGATCCAGTGACGTAAACAGCGACTTCTGAGACCATGACAATGTGGATGGCGACTCGTGACTAAACCCACTAAACCCTCTGAGAACCCAGTTTAGAACCAATTCAGTGCAAGGCGCCTTCATTATGGAAAGGGTTGAAGGTGCCTTCAGTGGAGGTGAAGGCACCTTCACTTCAAATGAAGGCGCCTTCACTTGAAGTGAAGGCGCCTTCACCTCCACTAAAGGTGCCTTCACTTTCATTAGAGGTGAAGGTTGAAGGTGCCTTCACTCCTAGTGAAGGTGCCTTCATTGGAGGTGTAAGTGCCTTCACTTCCACTGAAGGTGCCTTCTCAAGGTGCCTTCAATGATCCAAATTCGATCCACGTCCAAGTTCATCAAACTTTGGAATCTGGCTGACCACACCAACTTAAAACCGATCAAATCCCTCAAAACTCCTATTCATCTTCTTTCTTTAGCCGAATTTTTCCTTCTCTTCCCACGAGTTTCATTCCTCCTAGAATCCATAGATCTATCTCCCATCTCTCCAAACCCATCTTGCCACCCGACCTTGAGAGGACTATCATGGATAAACCTTCCCTTTTCTTCCAAAAACCCTTCCTTCATCCCAAACTACAAGTCCTACAATTTATTTTTCTTTGGTCCATCCTCTCCAGATCTCACCATCTTCTCTCAAATCTTAAATCTCAAACCAAAAACCTCCTCCCCACCTTCTCCTCTGATCTTTGGTGATTGGCTAACTTTGGGATCAAATGTCTCCAAAGATGTGTGTTCTCCAATGCCAAAGAGTAACTAAAAGTACAAGGGGAAGAAGAGCAAGAGAAGTACCAACTTCAGCTTTATCATCTCCTCCAAGAACTCCAGTACATGCCAAAAATATTCTCTCTAATCATATTGTAGATATGAATTTTTTAGATTCAGAGAAATTTTGGATTGTAAACTTGATTAGACGTATGGGATAAAAATTCATTTGCACAACTGAAGCCCTAATATTTATGAAATTAGCTAGAGAATCTTATTAGAACATCTCATTTGGAGAAGATGGGGTATCATCTTTTGTAAAAGGGAAGAAAATTGATTTTGACGATGAAATACTTGAAAAAATTTTAAAACTTCCAACCAAAGGAGACCTACTGGACAATATAGAGGATAGAAGTACAAGAATAAAATATATTCTTGGGATAGAGGATCACGATCAATTTCATAAAATTTATGGATGATACTTAAATATTGAAATGAGACTCTTCCATATCATTATTTATTAGATTATACAACCTAGAACAGGAGGATTTGAGATTGTATCAGATAAAGACTTAGCTATCATATATCATGTAGTCCAATGCATCCCATTCAATCTTTCAGAAATGATTATTAGGGCTATAGAAGAGGCAGTGGGTAGAGCAGAGACATCCTTACCTTATACTGTGATTTTAACCCATATCTTTAAACATTTTGGGGTAAGACTTCAGAGAGAATAATAAATCAAATTAGGGAGAGGTAGCAAAATCAATGAAGGAGCCCTCCATAAAATATGTTTCTTCAAAATTGATGGTCAGTGGACTAGGAAGGGTGGAAGCAGAGATGTTCAAGAGAATATTTTAGCCACTAAGGAAGAGAGACTTCATTCTACTAGGGGTGGAGTAGCAGGACCTTCTAGATCTATGGAGCTAAGAGATTTTGATGATCAAATGAGAATGACTACTCTAGATCTGGTCAGTGCTATAGCTCGGGTTATATCTATTCTTCAGTCCTCTCAATCTTCAGGGGAGAGTTCTGCAAGGACCACGTGTAGTTCTTCAGCAGATCAAAAATTGGACAATCAAATTTCAACGATATAGGACATAAGGCAGGACATTTGTAATTTGACCTTTCGTATTGAGAAATTAGAGAGAAATCTATCTCACACAGACTTACAACATCAGCTATCCGATGTGATCTATACTCTTAGAGTCCTCTAGACTATGATACAGAGAGCCACAGGTGGGATAGAAAGTCATGCCATTCTCTGTACTAAGTTGGCTATGGTCTTACAGACTATTGCCCAGATTGGCCAGCAAACAAATATCTTAGTTTCGAGTCTCCCAAGTCAGGCTCAACCCAGTTAGCCTCCTCCTACTCAGCCATCCTCCTCTAGACCATCCTCATCTAACCCTACTCATACAGGTAATGGTTGCCAAGGTAGAGTTCATCAAGACAGAGCCAATCGCTATCATCCTATTGTGCAAGCTGCTCTTAAGGATTAAAGTGTATCGGTATCATATCATATCTTTTGCTTTCAAGTCTCTTATATTTGTGTGTGTTGTGATGATGTATGTGTATGTTGTGACAATGTAATATTTTGTGTTTCGTATTTTGGTTATGCGGATATATTATGTTATGAATGTGCCAGTATTTGTATCAAACGTATCAAACATCCTCTATTATCTATGATCTATCAAATCATGTCTTTTTATGAACTACATACGTATATTTTTTTTTCAAGCTTAATATCAAGTTTATTGGTGTTAACTAGCTACATCTATGTTCTCATAATTGAACTCAGTGCGCAATATTTGATTACTTACTGTCACTTGGTATTTAGCTATTTTGAAAGCTGACATATTATATAATACATTCAGAAGCTTCCATTATTTCAGGGATCATTCTATAAGATAATCTGATGATCATAAAACAATGCAAAAAGTCATGAAGTAGTGTCAAAAGTCATAAAACAGTACATGATATGTCGAAAGTCATAAAATAGTGCAAGAAGTCATAAAATATTATCAAAAGTCATGAAAACAACATCGAAAGTCATGAAACAATGTAGATAGTCATAAAACAGTATAGGATGTCATAAAATTATTATAATAAAACTTTCAAGGGGATTGCTATCTAACTATAAAATTATTATAATGCAGATAACTATCCAACTGTAATCTTAAATAGATTATAGTGGAACTCCCAAGGAAATTGCTTGAAAAATGGATGTAGGTGTTGGAAGTACACCGAACTACTATAAAATTACTGTGCCTTTGTGTGTGTGTGCTTGCTCTCTTCTTACTTGTATTCTCATTTAGCTTTCACTATACTATTTTACTAAGAGTAAATTGGTTAATTGGGCATGTATTTATTTTAAATTTTAATAACCCAATTCATCCTCCCTCCTCTTGGGTTGTCTAGCTGGACAATAGTAGCTCTTAATTAGTTATAAAAATATTAAATTTAAAAATATATATATATCAAACTTTACACAAAAGTATTGTTAAGATAATGTTTAAATAAATATAAGAGTGAAATCTTTACTAAATCTTCAAGAGGTTTCATAAAAGCATAAAATGATAAAAATAAATAAATTTTAAAAAATGCTCAGATAAATCTACAACTAATTCCATAGTAAAAAAATTTACAGTAAAATTTGCATGTAAATCTCCAGGAATAAAAATCCCTACATAAATTTCTAGGAAAAAAAATCCTCAAGCAAATCCCTAAAAAACATATCCACAGGTAAATTTTCAAGAAAAATAATTTGCAGGTAAATCCTTAGGCAACAAATTCTCAAGTAAAATCCCGGCACATATTCACAAAAAAATCTATAAAAAATATTTCATATGACTTTTTTCTATGATTTTTCTGCATAAAATCTCCAGAAAAAATAGTAGGTACTGCTTCATCCACCAAAATAAAAATTTCCTGCAGGAACGTTTCCTGTGGATTTTTCTAAGGAATAAAAATCTGTCGGTAATTACTTGTATCTTTTTTTGAGAATTTGATTTTCATATGAAAAGTTCAGCTAGACTCAATCTACAAGCACATCTACGAGAAAATCCATAGATAATTCCTGAGAAAAAAATCCATAGAAAAAATTCATAGGAAATCCCACCTTTTCTTGTAGTGTGATACATAATTAATATGAAGTTAGTAGATGCATTGAAAACATACTTTATGAATAAATTATAAAATATTCAAATTAGCTCAAGCACATACTTTGTTTATCCTCTCCTCCTTTTTGATAACATCACAAAATTATATTTAAATATTCAAAGTATATCAGGAAAATTATAGCAAATCATGTTCCTGCCAATCAAATTTCAGATTAATTGAGGAGCCTAAGGATACAAGCATGAAAGATTAAATTCAAAGTATTTAATCATTTCAAATTTAATATATTAAACCACTTTGGATTCAAGAGATAATTTTCTTCAATAAAAATTCAAATTTAGCCACTATAGATATACTTGCTAATTCTCTCTCCCTCTTTTCATTAAATTGGAGTTATTTAAGATGAATTATTTTGATACTTAAAATATCAAATATAATTGTTATAACAGATTTATAATATGATCAAGATAAAACTTATAGCATCTAGTGGCAAGTATTAAAGCACAAGATATATCAAGCAAATAGCAAGCTTTAAATTTTACAAAGTATATCAAAGTAAATTTTAATTTAGATCTGACTTGATATAAGAAAGTATCAATTATGCATTATAAGTTCAGATAGATATAGTTGTTCACTTAATATCAATGAGTTTTATGATCTTTATTCATTTTTATAACACTAAGATATATATATATATATATATATAATATATATATATATATATATATATATATATATATATACATACATACATACATACATACATACATACATACATATATATATACATACATACATACATACATACATATGCATACATACATGCATACACACACACACATATACATACATACATACATATATATATATACATATACCATACATACATACATACATACATACATACACACACACACACACACACACACACACACACACACATATATATATATATATGTGTGTGTGTGTGTGTGTGTGTGTGTGTGTGTGTGTGTGTGTGTATGTATGTATATAATGTATGTCAAGAAAATTTTCAATTACTCCCATTTTATATTTACAATTAATGTTCCCTTTATATATATATAATTCTTTCTTCTTCTTACTATTATCTCATTCTTTATTATAAATTGAGTCATGATATACTAAAGTAGTAAAATATAAAAATATATATTTTAAAGCATAATAGCATATTTATTTCAAAAAATATTAAAATTTTATAAAAATAAGTTAAAATTTATTATCAAGATAATATTAATTAGTTTCAGCAAGTATCATGGCATTATAATATATATTAAAGTATTAAGTATAAAGAGTATATAAAGTATCACAAAGAGATTCATCAAAATCAATATCTTGCAATATATAAGAGCACTAAATACATCCAATAAATTTATTCATTTTTGAGAATCCATTTTATTCTAATTTGGATTGAATTATGTTTCAAACTATCTATAAGAATAATATTTTCAATAAATGTAGAAAGAATAATTTCAATATTATCAATGTCTATGATTTTTTCTAAACATTGCCATCAACTATTATCATCTCACCATCTTTAGCTTCAAGAATGATGAATTGAGATTTATTTTTCTATTATATACCTCAAGCATCTCCTATCCAAGTACTATCTCTTTTTTGATGCATAGGATGTTAAAGACACCTGCAAAACAATCATTTTTTCAATTTTGATCCCCAAATTTTCTTGGATTCTTTGGGTTTTTTTTCTATAGAATCATTTGAGGTTAGTTGACGTAATTCTTTGGAATCCAAATATTTTTAATTATGGTATGATCTATTTCTTAATATTACAATTGTAAGCTTTATGGTGTGATCCATTATATTTGAAATAAGTTATTGAAGTATTTTCATAATAAGTTTTGACAAATATATTTTTCAAAAGTTTTTGTTTTCTTAAAGAATTAAATTTAAGCAGAGCTTTATTGAAAATAACTCTTTGATCATTCAAACTCATTTGTAGTTTTTCAGAACTCAAAATAAATTTATCAACTATAGATTTTAGTTTATTAACTTTCTTTTTTAATTCATTATTTTTTTAGTCAAAATATTTTTTTTATTTTGAAATCTTTCTTTTTTTTAGCAAGAAGTTGATTTTCCCTTTTAAATTCTTTATTTCTATAACCTACTATTTTCAAATCATTTATCAACTCATAAAATGCTTCTTATAATTCATCAAAAGTAAACTCAATGGGTTTTCAGAGTATACCTTATCTTTGTGTGCCATAGAGTACAAGTTATTTATCTTTTGTTCTTCTTAGAGCTAAAATCTTTACTGTCGCTTCAAATTGCCTTCTTCTTCTTTTTCTTGCTTGGCTCCTCCTTCATCAGAGCTTTCTTTTTTCTTTCATGCTTCTTCTTCTTTTTCATCTTTAGAAAGTTTATGAATTTTTTGGTGATTAATGATTTTCATCTTCTTCTTTAGCATAATCAGCTAGGTCAAGTTTTCCATTAAACTAAATCTAGATCATACTTGGCCCATTTTTGAAAGAGAGTTTGCTTTTTTATCTATCTACAAATATTTTATGGATCTAGACAAACGTGTGAGCATTAGTATGATAGCCAATGCATGACACAAGAATAGGGGATAGAGAAAGACATTTGGGTTTTAAAAAGCTCTAGAGCATAGGCATCTTAGTTTGGAGATGCCTATATATGCAAAAAAGAATCTAAGATGACAAGCCATGGACTTTCTAATATTTGAAACTGTAGACATGGTCTGGATTCATTGACTCCATTTCTTGGAAGTTAATCTAGTGCCCTGGCCTACATAATTTAAAATTGGACTAGATCAACCCTATATAGAATTATGATTTCATGGCTTCATGGTTGGTGCCCATAGATTTGCAATTCTTATCAATTGCTAAGCTACCAAATTGGATTTGTAAATTATACTACTTTCCCAAAGTTAATTGTGGAATTGCTCAAGAAAAATGTCTTGGCCATCATCTACCCATCTATCATTATGTTTTACCAGGCTTCTACATTTCAAGCATTCGAATTGGATAAAACCTAACCTATTGGATCGAAATAGAATAATTCTTGACTCTTCTACAATTGAGATGTTCCTCCTTCTTAGGAATGGAATGCTTTTATGGTTGTAACTATATGATCGAGGCATTCCTCCCTATTAGGAATGGAATGCTTCTATAGTTGTGAACATATGATCTTGTACATTGGTCTTTGAAAAAAAATGCAATGCACTTCAATTATAATTTCTCACTCTTAGTGGAACGTATATGGCTTGGAGGCCAAATGTGCAATCATCATGGCCCACTTTGGGATTTTTTTCATTTGAATGTTTTGCTACAAATGTTTCTATGATTGCAGCTCAGTAAGTGTTACAAACCTTACAAAATTAGAAAGGAGTTTTGAAGATTGACAGCCACCACCAAACCATCATCTGAAATGAAGTTAGAGCAACCCTTTTACAAAGATAACTTGAAAAACTCATTATCATTGGCTTGTTTCTAAGTTTGGAAAATGCAAGTTTAAGTCTTGTAAAATCATAGTTCTAGAGGATGGAGATTCATGTTAACCTCTTCCAAATTAGATGGGCTAGCAGATTGAAAATGTTTAATTTACCAAGGTTAAGAGGACTGCTTCCAACCCAATCCAACATTAAAAACAAATAATATATTGGTAAAACATATATGATCTTATAACAATTTAAGATAATAGCACTTCAAAACTTCAAAGATCATATCACACTTTACGATAATAGCACTTCAAAACTTTGCATGCGTGCTATACAAATACAAAATAGAAAAGCAACCTGCAAGTTTGCCAAAACTAGTAAAATCTCTTGATGTGATATAGGAAACCAAGATTCAAATACTACCTTCACAACATTTCATGATCTCAAAAAAAAAAAAAGGAAAAAAGGGAGGACTTTTCTTATCTACATGAAGAAAAGGGGGGAAAGGTGGCCATATATTTTTAGGGCCCATTGGCATTGCTCTAGATTTCTATTTTTATTTTTAAAAACCAAAGAAGAAAAATAAACCAGACTAAACATGTACATGGAAACCTTTCTAGTTTTTCAAATACTGTAAAATCCTTAGAGCTTTTGGAAGTAAAGGTTTGCTGCTTCCAAACAAATGAAAAAGAGAAAGATAAGAAATAGTAGAACCTTTGTGAAAACATTATATTCGATGTATATTTCAATGTGATGTTTCACTAATTACTACAAAAATAAAATTACAAAAACAACAATGATGCCAAATAGATGCTTAGCATGTTGGGAAAAGTATCCTAAAGTCAATCGTCAGCCTGTTGACGGTTGTGCTCTTTCTTGTATTAGTATATGAATTATAAATTAATAAAAGTTATTTTGGTATTTTTCATCACAAATTTTTTCATCTTCTAATGAACTCCTGTGTTGTGGTGAAGTCCTTAGAACTATTTAGACTCGACAAAAGAGGATTTGTCGTTTAGTCCTTAAACCTATTCACGATCAAATGATACGTTGTTACCAAGGACAACAACGTTTATCAAGCATAGGTCATTGTGTGCCATATGGGTTGGTTGTCCTCTTAACCAAGGAGTGTGGAGATACTGGTATGGCATATAGGTGAGATGTAAGGGTACATCTGCACTGAATGTGACCGACTTCGGAGCTTTTTTTGCTGTCAAGATTTGCTCCGATGGGATATGGGTATAACTGTCCCTCCGATCTGAGACTGCCACAGTGACTTGCAAGCAACTCACTACACTTAGGCACTAAACTACCTGAATTTTTAATTCAGTGACGGAAGGCTACTGGGTGTAGTCAAGTACTTGACTTATCGGTGTATGTGTCAAGATGGGATTGACCATTCCAGTTCAGGAGCTGTGTACAGTCGTGTTTCAATTTAGCAAAACCTTGGCCAGGGTAGTCCTAGTGAGGAGTCACAGGACTGATTGAGTTGAGCACGATTCGGATGATCTGATCAGGATTGACAGTTTAACCCTGAGTCGTCCTATACACAGGGGTCAAAAGGGATGAATTATACAGTAACCATATTCGCGTAGGTTCTGAATGTTACGATTGTGACTATTCGATCTATTCGAATATTGGGTACCATTGCTAGATAGTCACTTTGATTAGTATAAAAATTGATTCCTGTGCTACCGACTTAGGTTCGAACCTGCGGGGTCACACACATTAGAGGTTCTTATCTGATCTGATGGCTGGTGAAGAGTCCCACTGGACTAGGACTCTTCGACCAAGAGTCTTAATACTTAGGAACTCTGAGTCCTACATGTCTGGGACTCTATGATCGAGAATCAAAATTCTCTGATCATGAGTTCCACACATTTTGGGTACCGGGGTCAAGAGTCCCACTGGTTTGGGACTCTTCGATCAAGGTTTCATATCGATGGACTTTGATGTCTGATTGCCCATCGAATTTGGACTCAGTATTTATGAGAGGTTTAATTAGTAATTTAATTATTAATTAACTCAATTTGATTGAGTAATTATTTTTGAATCAAGTCCAATTGAATTGGATTCAGTTGGATTTGACCCGATTAGGTTAAGAGTTGACCTAATCGCCAAGGTGGTTTGGTTCCTGATTTGATCAAGGGTTGGGCTTAGTCAATTCCTGATTTGATTAAGATTTTATTGAGCCTAATTAAGCATAATTATGTTGGATTTAACTTAGTCTAATTGTGCCTAACCTATTTTAATAAGGTTGGTTCAATTAGGTTGATTTAATGTTTGAAACCACCTTGACTTATCTTCCTGCGCCACCTCACCTGCGCCTATTTGAATTCATGAAAAACAAGTTCTCGTGAATTATCTCCCATGCAGAAGCCTTCTCATGCCCTCCCTTGTGCACCACTTGTGTGGACAATGATAAGGTTGGTTGGCCATTCAAATTCAAATAATATTTGAATTTGAATGGGCAACTAATCCATGCGCCACCTTATCCTTTTATGCGCCCCATTCTCTACACGAGAAAAAATTTCTCATGTAAACTCTCCATGCACAAAGAACCCACGCCCCCTTCTTCTCTCGCCTTGAGTGGATAAGGATAGGTTGGTTGGTATTTGAATTCAAATTCAATTTGAATTCAAGTGAGCAACCACCTAGCTTTATCCTCTCACGCGGTGAAGACGCGGTAAAGATGCGTCTTGCACTGTTTTAAAAAGGAAAGAGAAGGTGGGGCGTGCGTACGACTTTCTTAGAGAAAAAGAGTGGCATGAGAAAGGCTCTGTGTGTGAGAAAAGAAAAGAAATGAAGAGAAAAGAAAAGAAACAGAAAGGGCGTAAGTTTTTTTTTTAGAGTACCCTAGGGTTTCTGCCTAGGGTTCGGGAAGTGAGAAGGTGAGCTACGAATGTCATGAGCCCACCAGACTTCAGAAAAAGCTTCATCAATCTCTCAAGTTCCTTTGCTGACGATTCGAAGCATCCGAGCGATCGGCAGACACCGATCGAAGGAGTTCGATCAGCATCAGCCATCGAAAGAGTTCTGTAACGAACTAGCATTCGTGAGGAGCCAATCAGATTGGGAGCTTCATGTGGATGATCCACGGAGGTCAGATATACTGTGTGGCAGTATTGCAATGATCAGATCTTTTCGACGGTGATCAAACTGCAGCGATCGACTACCTGCACGAAGGTAATGTGTTCTGAACACATAACAGTAAAATATTTACTGTAGAATTCAAAAATTTAAATTTAAATGCATGCTATATATATCATATTTAGATCCTTGTGTAGGATTAATATATGTTAATTAATTAGATTAATTAATAATTTTTACTGTAAAATTATAATTTTTAAAAAGTTTTAAAATTACCATTTTACTCCTGCACTGAAAATCACCACAAATGATATCAGAGTCAGGTTCGAAAATATGATATACATTTGCATGCGTAGATTAAGTAGTAATCTAAAAGTTTAAATTTAAAATTTAAAATTTATTTGAAATTTCAAATTTGAAATTCAAAATTTAAAATTAAAATTTGAAATTCAAAAATTTGAAATTTATTTGAAATTTAAATTCAAAATTTAAAATTTAAATTTTGAAATTTAAAATTTAAATTTTGAAATTGGTATATTTAGATATACTTGATCCAAGTAGCAAGTAGTCTAATTGGGTTGGTTGCCATGGTCGTCCGATCATAGAAAAAAAGTAGGATTTAAAGGCCCTCTCCTCCCATTCGATGGGGTTCTCCTATGGTGGTAGGAGTACCGAGTGATTATATCGCATGCAGATGAAGTAGTGAAAGGACTTAATTGTAAAGGTTCAATTGTAAAATTTATCATGAATGTGTTAGATTAGATCTAAAAGAATATTCATGATTTATTTTGATTGAATTATTTTCTGTTATGTACTTAGCAATAGGATTGCTGTTTATGAAATGTGCTGATCCGTTTGTGAAATGAGTCAACACATTTGGTGAACAGAAAATAAAATCTTTCAAATTTAAAAATTATTTTCAAAATGTCAAACTTTGACCCATCAGTCCAAATACTTAATTAAAAGAATTAAGTGTTGTCTAGTTGGTCTAGAATTGTGAATTAAGACCTAAGACAATTTCATAAACTTGTGGATCAATGGGTTAGATGGACTAGGTCCATAATTGGGATAGACCTAAGGTTAGCTTAAAGAAATGGACTAAATTAGAGTAATTGATCAATTCTAATCAAAAATTGAATTAGATTAGGTCAAGGACACTCTAGACTCAACTCTAATAGTTGTAGTTGAATGGGTCCATATCTTTAACTAGACCAAGATGGACTTAATTCATGGCTACGTGGTGGAACCCTATTTACTAAGTTGATCAAATTAAAACTAATGAACCGGTTGATGTCTAAGGTAAGTTCGGTAGTCTGACCAGTGATTTTTAACTGGGAGCTACTCGCATTGATTCGATCTCTGATGAGTTAATGGCATATCCCTTCCACTGATTTCACTTACCTGGCTAACCTGGTGAGTTAGATTTTGATTAGATCACTTGGTGATTAGGGCTCACCCATGTCATTAGGTAAATCAGTGTGACTGATTTAGGTGCTCCTAATGCCGACTTTAATTAAATTCTTTTTTAATCTGACTTGGTGAAGTCAGTGGGAGGATTGAAATTGGCTGGTTAATTTTTTCTCTTCTATCCTTTAATAAAATCCTCAAAAATTATTAGGTCCCTAAAAATGATTAAGTTATAGTGATAACTAAGTCATTGCCTCCCATTAAGTGAGTGATAATGAGTCCATTAGTTTAATAATCACTGGAGGCCCAAAGGCCTGGTGCTTATTGACTAATGGAATTATCATTCATAATATGATCATTTGGTTGAGTTTTTCTGATGGTGGTCAGTTTGGCCGGCCAAAGTCGGGCCTGATCATTTATTGGTCAGATTCATCAAATCAAGTCATGTTAATGGTTGGACCTAATCAGATTTTTTCAGTGGAGGCCAAAGCCTACTGATTAGGTTTTGAGGCAAAATCAATTACTAGAAGTTGTTTAGAGAAATAACTGGTTATGAACCTACCCATAGATGTACATGGGTTGACCAGCCAAAGTTGGGCTCGTGTGTAGTCTGTGTGGATTCTAGTACCCACTAAGGAATTAAAGTAATTCCTCGAATTGGAGGTTGAGGCTACCAGTTCGTAAAAATACTGGGAGAAATTTTAGACTAAAGTCCAAGTCTTTAGTATTAATAATTTATGTACTAATAAAGGTTTGATTTTTCTTTATGCAGCTATGGCCACTACCCTGTTGCTCCGATCATTATTAGATAATGACAAGCTCATGGGACCTAATTTCGATAGCTGGTATCAAAAATTGAAAATCATCCTTGAGCATGAGCGGATCCTTTATGTAGTAACGGATCCGGCACCTGAGGAGCCAGCCCCGAATGCTAGAGGGACGGTCTGAGACACTTACCAGAAGTGGCTCAACGACCGCACCACCGTTCAGTGCATAATCCTGGCGGCAATGAATGATGAGTTCAGCCGCAGGTTCGAGGACGCCCAGCTGCAGGAGATGCTTCAAATGTTGAATAACTCCTTTGGCATGTCTGACGATGTTGAAAGGCACAACACTAGTTGTGCCATTTTTAATGCTCAGATGAGGGATGGGGCCTCAGTCACTGATCATGTACTGTACATGATCGAAATGATTGAGCACCTAAGTAAACTGGGCTTTCCCTTGCACGAGCAGCTCGGTAAGGATGCGATCCTTAATTCTTTGTCCAAGTCCTTGCTCTCCTTTCTTACTCATTTTTGGATGACAAAACCTGCAGTAAACTACCATGGCTTGTTGGGGTTGCTGCAGAACTTTGAGAAGGACCACCAGCTCCATAAGAAATCGATAAATGTTGTGGGGGGTCTTCTTCTGATCGTCGACCCTTTAAGAAAAGGAAGAAGAACAAGAAGAAGAAGAATAAGAAGGTGCAGCTGCATGCTGGGACGTCTGCACAGGGTCAGGCCAAGAAGTGCAAGCCCGACCAGAGCCAGGCGGAGTGCTTCTTTTGCAAGAAGCAGGGGCACTGGAAGAGGAACTATCCTCTACACATTGCCTCCCTGGACCCGAATAGGCCGAAGAAAAAGTAAGGTAATTATATGATAACATCTTGCAACTTTTTCATTTGTGATACTACTGCTTGGGTATTGGATACCGGAAGCCCTTATCATATCTATAATTCGATGTAGGGTCTGCAGGTCAGTAGGAAATTTGATGAAGGTGAGAGGTTCCTGAACGTTGGAGATGGAAGCAAAGTTCCAGTTCTAACTTTAGGAATCATGAACCTTGTAATCAACTCTCGTAATGTAATTCTGAGTGAATGTCACTATTATCCAAGTTTTTTATTAAATATTATTTCTGTAGGCCTTTTGGCCATGTACAGTTATGAATTTTTAATAAAAAAAAATATTTACAATATCATTTTGAATGGTGTTACAATGTTTGTTGGATAACTAAATAATAAAATTTACTTACTATCACAGCCTGTTAATATGGTTCAAACCTTCGATAAACGCCCTAGAATGTATAATATGTCAGAAGTCTACCTTTGGCACTGTAGGCTAGGTCATATCAATAAGAACAGGATAAACAGGTTGGCTCAAGAAGGAATTTTTGAAGTTGGTGATTGTGAATCACTTCCAACCTTGAGTCCTATCTTCTTGGGAAGATGACCAAATCACCTTTTACTGAAAAAGATGAGTGAGCCAGTGAACTCTTGGGTCTGATACATTCTGATGTATGTGGATCCATGAGCTTCAGTGCAAGAGGTGGATATTTCTACTTCATAACCTTCACAGATGACCTATCGAGGTATGGGCATGTCTACTTAATGAAACATAAGTCAGAGTCATTTGAAATGTTCAAACTATTCCGAAATGAGGTAGAAAATCAAAATGAGAAGTGTATTAAAACTCTTCGATCTGATCGAGGAGGTGAATATCTTTCCAATAAGTTTCTGACATATCTTGGAGAGAATGGGATTCTCTCTCAGTGGACTCTCCTGGAACACCACAGCATAATGGTGTGTCTAAAAGGAGGAATCGGACCTTATTGGACATGGTTCGATCCATGATGGGGTTTGCTGGTCTGTCGATCTCTCTCTGGGAATATGCGCTCGAATCGGCTTGTTACCTTCTAAATAGGATTCCGAATAAGTTTGTAACCAAAACACCTTATGAGATATGGATAGGATGTAAGCCAGTACTCTCGCACCTTAGGGTTTGGGGGTGTCCGGCTTATGTTAAACATTTAATTACAGACAAGCTTGGACCTAGGTCTGACAAGTGTTATTTCATAGGGTACCCAAAAGAGATCAAAGGATATTATTTCTACCTAGCTGATGAGCAAAAGGTGTTTGTCAGTCTTAAGGTAATCTTTTTGGAAAAGGAGTTCCTTGGTGAAGGGACTGTTGCCTCTAACGTCGAACTTGAGGAAGTTCGACAGGTGAAAAAACTGACACAAGTTGCTGAACCTGAACCGGATTTGGTTAGATCAGATCCGGAGCCCATTGTTCATGCACCCTTAAGGCGATCTGGTAGAGTACCACATCAACCAGATAGATACTATGGTTTCTTGGTCCGAGATGACGATCCTGTCGAACTTGATGAAAATGACGAGGATTCGATCACCTACATGGATGCAATGCAGAGACCTTACTCTGAGAAATGACTAGAGGCCATGAAATCTGAAATGGAGTCCATGAAGGTCAACGATGTGTGGACATTGGTTGACCCATCCGAAGGAGTAAAACCCATAGGGTGTAAGTGGGTCTTCAAGAGGAAGAGGGGTGCAGACGGAAAGGTGGAGACCTATAAAGCCCGTCTGGTTGCCAAGGATATCGTCAACGTTATGGTATAGACTATGACGAGATATTTTTCCTGTGGCAATGCTCAAATCCATTCAGATTATGCTTGCGATAGCTGTCCATCTGGACTATGAAATCTGGCAGATGGATGTGAAGACAGCTTTCCTAAACGGAGAGCTGGACGAAAAGGTGTATATGATACAACCTGAAGGGTTCACATCCACAGATGAGTCTAAGGTGTGCAGGCTACAGAGGTCTATTTATGGACTTAAGCAGGTATTTCGGAGTTGGAATATACATTTTGATAGGACGATCAAGACGTATGGCTTTGTTAAGAACGGAGAAGAGCCCTACATTTATAAGTGGGCTAATGGTCCAGTGGTGGTATTTCTTGTATTGTATGTGGATGATATTCTCTTAATCGAGAATGATGTCCCTGCATTACAAGGAATAAAGATTTGACTGTCGTCACAGTTCTCCATGAAGGATCTGGGAGAAGCTTCCTACATCCTAGGGATGAGGATCTATAGGGATAGGTCTAAAAGATTGCTTGGCTTATCCCAGACTACGTACATTGATACTATGCTGAAGAGGTTCAGCATGAAGAATTCCAAGAAAGGCTATCTACCGATAGGCCATGAAATTTTTTTCTCAAAGAGGGATTGTCCGACAACACCTCAAGAGAGAGAGCGTATGGGTAGAATTCCATATGCTTCGGTAGTGGGATGTATCATATACGCCATGACATGTATACGACCAGATGTGGTATACTCACTAGGGATAGTGAGTAGATACCAATCTGATCCAGGGGAGAATCACTAGAAGGTTGTTAAAACCATCCTGAAGTATTTGAGAAATACTAAGGACCAGTGGCTTGTTTATGGTGAATCAAACTTGAGACTCATAGGGTTTACAGACTTCAGTTTTCAATCTGATCACGATGACAGCAAGAGTGTGTCGGAATTTATTTTTACCCTTAATGGTGGGGCTGTCTGCTGGAAGAGTTCCAAGCAGTATACTGTGGCTGATTCAGTTTGCAAGGTAGAGTATGTCGCTGCATTAGATGCTATCAAAGAAGCGGTGTGGCTGAGAAAATTCATCACCGAGCTCGGAGTAGAACCCTCCTTTGTTGGTTCAGTTCTGCTCTATTGTGACAGCTCTGGAGCCATTGCTCAGGTGAAGGAACCGAAGGCACACCAGCAGACGAAACATATTCTGCGCTGCTACCATCTTATCCGAGAAATCATGGATAGAGGTGACGTCGACCTTCAGAAGATCGACGGAAAGGAGAACCTGACCGACTCATTTACTAAAGCCATTGCGGTGAAGGAGTTCGACGACTTAAAGTCGAAGATGGGTATTAGATACTGCACCGATTGACTTTAGGCCAAGTGAAAAATTATTGAGAAAAGTGTCCCAAAGCCAATCGTCAGCCTGTTGACAGTTGTGCTCTTTTTTGTATTAGTATATGAATTATAAATTAATAAAAGTTATTTTGGTATTTTTCATCATAAATTTTTTCATCTTCTAATGAACTCCTGTGTTGTGGTGAAGTTCTTAGAACTATTTAGACTCGACAAAGGAGGATTTGTCGTTTAGTCCTTAAACCTGTTCGCGATCAAATGATACATTGTTACCAAGGACAACAATATTTATCAAGCATAGGTCGTTGTGTGCCATATGGGTTGGTTGTCCTCTTAATCAAGGAGTGTGGAGACACTGGTATGGCATACAGGTGAGATGTAAGGGTACATTTGCACTGAACATGACTGACTCCGGAGCTTTTTCTGTTGTCAAGATTTGCTCCGATGGGATATGGGCTTAACTGTCCCTTCGACCTAAGACTGCCACAATGACTTGCAAGCAACTCACTGCACTTAGGCACTAGACTACCTGAATTTCTAATTCAGTGACGGAAGGCTGCTGGGTGTAGTCAAGTACTTGACTTGTCAGTGTGTGTGTCAAGATGGGATTGACCACTCCAGTTCATGAGCTATGTACAGTCATGTTTCAATTTAGCAAAACCTTGGCCAGGGTAGTCCTAGTGAGGAGTCATAGGACTGATTGAGTTGAGCACGATTCGGATGATTTGATCAGGGTTGACAGTTTAACCCTAAGTCGTTCTATACATAGGGGTCAAAAGGGATAAATTATACAGTAACCATATTCGCGTAGGTTCTGAATGTTGCGATTGTGACTATTCGACCTATCCAATGTCGGGTACCATTGCTAGATGGTCACTTTGATTAGTATAAAAATTGATTCCTGTGCTACCGCTTAGGTTCGAACCTGCGGGGTCACACACATTAGAGGTTCCTATCTGATCTGATGGCTGGTGAAGAGTCCCACTGGACTAAGACTCTTCGATCAAGAGTCCTAATACTTGGAGACTCTGAGTCCTGTGTCTGAGACTCTATGATTGAGAATCAAGATTCTTTGATCATGAGTTCCACATATTTTGGGTACCGGGATCAAGAGTCCCACTAGTTTGGGACTCTTCGATCAAGGTTTCATATCGATGAACTTTGATGACCGATTGCCTATCGAATTTGGACTCAGTATTTATAAAAAATTTAATTAATAATTTGATCACTAATTAACTCAATTTGATTGAGTAATTATTTTTGGATCAAGTCCAATTGAATTGGATTCAGTTGGGTTTGATCCGATTAGGTTAAGAGTTGACCTAACGCCAAGGTGGTTTGGTCCCTGATCTGATCAAGGGTTGGACTTAGTCAATTTCTGATTTGATTAGATTTTATTTAGCTTAATTAAACCTAATTATGTTGGGTTTAACTTAGTCTAATTGTGCCTAACCTATTTTAATAAGGTTGGTTCAATTAGGTTGATTTAATGTTTGAAACCACCTTGACTTATCTCCCTACGCCACCTCACCTCACCTGTGCCTATTTGAATTCATGAGAAATAAGTTCTCGTGAATTATCTCCCACGCAGAAGCCTTCTCATGCCCTCCCTTGTGCGCCACTTGTGTGGATAATGATAAGGTTGGTTGGCCATTCAAATTCAAATAATGTTTGAATTTGAATGGGCAACTAATCCATGCGCCACCTTATCCTTTTATGCACCCCATTCTCTACACAAGAAAAAGTTTCTCATGTAAACTCTCCACGCACAAAGTACCCACGCCCCCTTCTTCTCTCGTCTTGAGTGGATAAGGATAGGTTGGTTGGCATTTGAATTCAAATTCGATTTGAATTTAAGTGAGCAACCACCTAGCTTTATCCTCTCATGTGGTGAAGACGCGGTAAAGATGCGGTCTTGCACTATTTTGAAAAGGAAAGAGAAGGTAGGGCGTGCGTACGACTTTCTTAGAGAGAAAGGGTGGCGTGAGAAAGGCTCTGTGCGTGAGAAAAGAAAAGAAAAGAAGAGAAAAGAAAAGAAATAGAAAGGGCGCAAGTTTTTTTTCTGAGAGTACCCTAGGGTTTCTGCCTAGGGTTCGGAAAATGAAAAGGTGAGCTACGAGTGTCGTGAGCCCACCAGACTTCAGGAAGAGCTTAATCAATCTCTCAAGTTCTTTTGCTGACGATCCGGAGTATCCGAGAAGTCGGCAGACACCGATCGAAGGAGTTCGATCAGCATCAGCCATCGAAAGGGTTCTGCAACGAACTAGCATTCGTGAGGAGCCGATCAGACCGGGAGCTTCGTGTAGACGATCCACGAAGGTCAGACATACTGTGTGGCTGTATTGCGATGATCAAATTTTTCCGACGGTGATCAGACTGTAGCGATCGACTACCTGCACAAAGGTAATGTGTTCTGAACACATAACAGTAAAATATTTACTGTAGAATTTAAAATTTTAAATTTAAATGCATGATATATATATCATATTTAGATTCTTTTATAGGGCTAATACATGTTAATTAATTAGATTAATTAATAATTTTTACTGTAAAATTATAATTTTAAAAAATTTTAAAATTACCGTTTTACCCCTGCACTGAAAATCACCACATAGCACTCAATCAATTTTGATAGTAGCAGCTCCTAATTTCAAAATGTAGATACTTAGATGTCTATAAGGCTAAAGTACCATTAGGCTCTTTTGATATTGATTAAAAATTTGTTGATGTCATTAAAGACATGTTGTCAACATTGGAGCACCCATATTTTGCTTAGTTACGACTGAATAGTGCTGAGGTTTCTAACTCATGAGTATTGTGTCCAATTAAGACACAAAAGCAGACTAACACATATCAATATCTTAAGAAATTGGACAAAAGTGGATGGAGTTGCAACCCCAAGCAACAAACCTAGATATTTGATTTATAATTGATTGGATCTTGTTAGGCCTCTTTCATCTGCCTACATAGATCTCATAGTAGTAATTGCGCAATCCAACAGTGTATATCTTGCTTTGTAACCTCATGAACTCTGGTAATGATAAAACTAACAAATTTGGTGAATTAGGCCTTCCTTGACTCTTTCCACTAAAAAAAATTAGTGAGCAGAAATTTGAAGGTTTTCTTTCCATAAATTTCAAGAACTAAGAAGCCTACCCAACCTGGTGGAGGAGGATATAAGAGAAACCACGACGGCAACAAGTAGTAGTGACTATAGCCCTCGCAATCTCAATAGAAGATCTCGAAGCTAAGAAGTACGGCCTTGAAGATCCTGACCTATCCACCAAGAAGATGAAAACATATCAAGAACTAGGAAACATAAAGCCCAACAATGAGTGATGGTTAGCATAGCCCTCACAATCTACCAGCACAAGATCTTGAATCTAAGAATGGCATCGAAGATTCCGACCTACCCTCTAAGAAGATGAAAACATAATAAGAATTAGGAAGCATCAATCCCAACTTGATGAAGGAGAAAACTAAAAAGACGACAATAGAAACGAATGGTGGTAGTCACAGCCCCTGTGAAAAGCTATGCACCGAAGTGCAGCCATGCAAAAAGCTAGAGCAAATGCTAGTGGGGTTGGATATCGACTGTATGGTGTGTGGCTAAGAAAGTGGCTTTCTAAAATAGGCATCAACCCAGACCAGGTCTGTTTGCAGTACTCTAAGAAGGAGGTACACCTGAGAAGGACTCAGCTTTGTTGCACCTTCTTCTTAGAGTGTTGTAGATAGTTCTGGTCCTGGTTGATGTCCATTTTGGAAAGCTTCTTTCTTAGCACATGCACCATGTGATAGATGTCCAATCCTAATAGCATTTTTTTCAATTCTTTGCATGGCTGCACTTGATGTATAGCTTCTCATAGGGGCCGCAACTGTCACCATTCATTCCCGCTGTTATTTTTCTAGTTTTCTCCCCCTCCACCAGGTTGGGATTGATGCTTCTCAATTCGTAATATATTTTCATCTTTTTGGAGGGTCAGTCGGGATCTTCGATGTTGTTCTTGACTTCGAGATCTTCTATCAAGAGATTGTGAAGGCTATACTCACCACCACTTGTTCCTATTATGGTCTTTCTCATATCCTCCTCCACCAGGTTGCACTTTATGCTTTCTGGCTCTTGACATATTTTCATCTTCTTGGTTGGTAGGTCAGGATCTTCGAGGCCATGCTTCTTGGCTTCAAGATTTTCTATCAAAAAATTGTGAGGGCTATGGTTGTCACCGCTCATTACCATTATGGTCTTTCTCGTATCCTCCTTCACCACATTGGGCAGGCTTCTTAGTTCTTGAAATTTATGGGAAGAAAACCTCCATGATTCCACTCACCTAGTTCTTTTTAATGGAAAGAGCCAAGGAAGGCCTAATTCACCAAATTTATTAGTTTGGTCATTACCAGGTTTATGGGGTTACAAGGTAAGATATACACCATCGAATCATGTAGTTGTTGCTGTGAGATTTGTGCAGTGCCTAACAAGACCAATCAATTATAAATCAAGTATCTAGGTTTGGTTCTTTGGACTTAGATTCAACATGGTCCTAACTTGTAAAGAGGCCTAACAGGATCCAATTAATTGTCAATCAAATATCTAGGTTTGGTTCTTTGGACTTAGATTCAACATGGTCCTAACTTGTAAAGAGGCCTAACAGGATCCAATCAAGTGAGTGGACATAGAATACATCCAAAATCTAATCCTAGACCTAAATGTTGTTCAGACTTACCATTATATATGTATACCATGCTCACCTAGTTTGTGGCTTCGACATTATAGGATTCTAAATATGGATCTGGGTGTTTTAAGCTACACTTAGCGATAAGTTGAATTACATGTAATCTTTATTGAAAGGCTTGCAGAAAAAAACTTGGCAAGGCCTTGTTGCTTTCATCCCTCCTCTCTTTGAGAGAAGAGAGTCTCCAAGTTTAAGTTTTGGATGGTATATTCCTAAATATTTGAGTTTGAATAATTTGCTTTTGGTGGCCTTTCTTGCTCTCTATTTTAAGAAACAATGATAAAAAAATGTTTATGCTTGCAAAATACATTAGAAATCTTGAAATATTTTATAATGGACATTCAACCATTGAAGCAAGACTATTTTCCAGCCCCATCCCTATAAAGTTAAAAATCAGGATGAGATTCTACAAGCAAATTTTAAGCAAAACTTGACATATAATCACAAAAGATGAAAATGGATCCACTAGCCAGATCACATGCAATGTGTGGCCAATTTTATAAAGGTAGTCTAAGATATACTTATTGATAGATGTAGTGAAGGGTTTGGGTCATTAGGTTATTAGTCTGATTGTTGTGCTAATCAATTAGATTGGATTCTATTAGCACTTTTGCATCTCAACCAGATGTATCATGGAATCTGCTGGCGGAGTTCCATTCGAGTATGACAAAGGAAAGTGGTGGCAAGCTAGATGTCAAGGGTTGGTGTATGGGGCATTCAACTGGTGTTGAATCAACCAAAAAAAATGATTAAAGAGAGAATAAAAAGTAGTGTGAATCTAGTTGCCTTAATCTTCAATGATTTTTGCCATTGTCACACTACCATTCGAAGGATAAGATTATAGCACTAGGCTATGGTAGAAATTTAAGTTATACCTACTTCTAGTAGGGCTGGAACTGAGCTCGAGTTGTGCCGACTTTGGGTCAGGCTTCAAGTTAGGCCCAAAAAAATTTGGAATAAGTTTGGACCCATAATTAAGCTTAAGTATACTATTAGACCAACCCAAGCCCAAACCATTCATAGCCCGCAATTAAGCTTGAGTCTAATGGAGAAGAGATAGTGGTGAAGCCTCAGTGGAGGACTACAGCTTCAATAGGGAAGAGAGCATTGGGGAAGGGGACCTTGGCCTCGGCCTTCAGATCTTTCCTCTCTCCATCCTCTTTCCCTTGCTCTTTCTCAAAACCCTTCACTGACTTCGATCTCACTTATATCACCACTTCCTATAAGAAAACCCTCACCCCAATCCCCTTCCTTCTCTCCTCCTCATCCCCTTCCCCCAAAACCCTCGCCACCATCTCCATCCCCTCCCCTCCTCTTACTCCATCCTCGATCTCTGCATGTGCCCTGGTGGCTGGCTCTAGGTTGCCATCTACCATGCCCTTATTAGGTCATTTGTCATCTATGTTGACCTCTTACCCATTGCCCCATCTACAGTAGCCACTCTCTTGTCGAAGACATCACCACCTCCCAATGTTGCATTGCCATCAAGCGCCTCATGGTCTCCAATGGGTGTTTCACATTCAACACCGTCCTCCACGATGGCTCCTCCAATATTGATGGTGTCTGGGTGTAGGAGGCCAATCGAGCAGGTCCGATCAAGCTCAAGCTTGAATTTGTCAAAAGAAAAAAAATTGAGCCTGATCTCAGCCTGACGTCCAAAAAAATTTTGGGTCTGGCTTAGTTAGGGGTATGGCCTACCCCAGTTCTAGCCATAATTTCTAAGATAAAAAGCAAAATAGTATTAAGACAAGATAAAAATATATTGGATTGATTATCAAATGATTCTTCATAAAATATAATTTTTACTTATTTATACTACCAGATATACTCTAATGATTGCTCCATCATCTGACCTTTACTTTCAATAGTTCTAGCACCTATCACAAGTTATTCTCTACTATCTACATTCATCAATACAATTGCTCTACAACTATCAAGCCAATAATCATATAATTTTTGGTCTAAGATGCAGTTCTATATTTGAGATTATTCTTGAGGCCATTTCAATCATTTCAATCTATTTCCTTGTATTTGCAATTGATCATGGTCAAGTTCTAGACTTTTAGCCTGCTTTTTGATCAAACTCTCCTCCTTCAATCTATATCTCTATCTTGGTAATATTTATAATGATCGAGCTCTTTCCAATCTAACAAGGGTCATATAAATCTCACTCGCTCTAGTTTTATCAAACATGATCCACTTGATGCTTGCTCTTGGTTGTCAACTAGATTATTAAGATGGAGAGTAGACAGATTTTATATTTAAAATATATTTATAAAATAAAATAATTTTAAATAATAAATTATAAAATATTAATAATTTTTAATATTAAATGCCATCCAAATTACATAGATTCATATTCCAAACTACTCCTTAAATAAAAATTAACTAGACAATAATCATGAATCATCTGATTTTTAAAAACTAATAAAAAATGTTATATATAATGTAAGAATATGTGCAAGTTATTGGTATTTTTAGAATATTTTAAATAGAAAAATTTGGAAATATCAAAAATAAAATAAAATATATTCATTTTTATGTTTTCTATTAAAAAGTTTTTGAAATTATTAATTATTAAAATATCACAATATATTTCAAATTACTTTATTTAATAACATTAATAGTACAATGAATCATCATTATTAAATATTAATCAGCATTATCTTAGTGGTTAAGAAGCTGCTAAACAATGGACTAGCAATTTGATTGAACTTCTCATGTTATTCTAGTACATTTTTATGAGATCTGATTTTTAAAATATAGACATAGTAAGATACCTCTTTCCAGCCCCATCATAGACCTAAGCTTTGTCAAAGAGCCAAAAGAGAGTGTTTAAACGTGACAATTAATAGACAATCATAAAAGTTCATTAATGATGCAAAAGCTAGGTGGCGGCATGAATAAGCCGAACGTAAGTCAAGTTGCAAGCTATTTAATTTCAACTCATCTGAATTTAAGTGAGCTTGACAACTGTTCAAATTTGACTTGTTCAATAACTAAAGTTTGGATTCCCTGTGCAGTTTTTTTTTTTGAAAAAAAAAAAAACAGCACAGTACATCATGCATCATCGAGCTGAAGGAGAGCCATCTATCTCCGAAATAGATGATATGATAGCTATCCATTATGATATAGAACTCCATAGCGCAGCTTTTGCATCGCAGAGAATCTGAACCCATATATACGAGGCTGCATTTTGAGTTTCACGGTGCACAGATCAGACAGAGTGCAGTGAAATTTTTAACTTTATTTTACTTTTGAAGTTGACATTTGGCTTGAACTGCACCCCTGAGCACTTCCCCTTTGATGGTGTGAATACTGAGATCTATAGTCTTTTACGAAGAATAACGCACAAGACAATTAAATATTCCTCCCTTTATGCGGCACATAATGTTCTGTAAATTTCCATCTTAAATTTCCAACTTTTGTGGTCATGTGATCATTTTTGCCTAGACTATATGGCAAATTGGCAGAGGCAACACCAAAGTCAGCGCTGAGAGTGATAGGCATGAAGGAATCGATGCTGTACCATGTGAAGGGCCATCTTCTGGTCTCTCTCCTTCCCTTTTTCTCCACCTCGCAATATTATCCCATTCCTTTTCTTCCTCCTACATTCGGTGCCATTCTTGACCTTCAGCTATACTTTTTCCTGTCTCTTAGAAGTATAAACTTGGAAAGCAAGCTCGAAGGAAGCATGAATGGAATCAAAAAATGATGGTATGTTAGACTAAGAGCCTGTTTCTCCTTTAAACTATAACTGGGGAAGCGATAAAGTACTTGGATCTTTAGTTATGGTAGGTCGGGAATTAAGCATTATGTATAATTTGATCTGGACCACGAGTGAACCAGTTAAAACTTCTTATTCTGGCACTTGGTTTTCCGGATACAGGAAACAATTCAAATGGGATTAGCTATTCCTCTGCGACCAGTAGCAATATCCCTAGAGGAAACAATGCTGGCTACGCTTCTCATGAACTGTCCCCATAAAGCAGTGTAGTTGGAATACTTGCTTTCGTTTACTATAATGCGAAACTTAGATAATTAGGATTGTTTGTTTCGCTTATGTAATTAGAACCTGTTCCAAATCCTGATACTTGTTGATCAACTACCTAAAATGCTTTTTTTTTAATAATAAAAAAAAAAGTTGTTTCGAGGGTAACAACATGGTGTTCATTTTGGTTTACTGACATCATGTGCTCCCTGTGTCATTAGTGATTGGTCTTCAGGAGGACTGGGGCTTGTTCATAGTCTAAAAATCAAAAGAAAGCCCTTCCTGCAAGCCTTTTCTTAAAAAGAAGGCTCCAATTTGATACCTCACTTGAATAAAGAGAAATTTCAGTATTACCATGCTCTGAAGACATGATAATATTCTAAGAGATCAATCACCTGTACTATATAAAATATATTCTTAAGATTAATGGAGCCAAAGCATGACATAATCAACCCATGAATGTGATGCACACTTTAGACATCATCAATCTGTCAGATTATAAAGTTGTAAGATCCCAAGTTAGAATCATCCAGTTCTCATAAATAAGTCCCGTTGTTTCTTAAATTCTTTCTCCTTGACATTACTCAGGTTTGTTATACTAATGTTATGGGGAGCGGTAAGGGGATAAAAAGTGTGAGATATCACATTTTTAATTGCTTGTTGAGATTCTGTGTTGCATTCTACTTGCAGTGCAAGTATAAACATTTTCTGATACAAGTCTTACATTTCCATCTCAGCCAGGTGAAGGTATTCGAGGCTGCATTTATTGCTACATCATACTTTCCACTGTTTCTAATATGTGAAATGTAGCACACAAATGTTGCTTAAGATTTTGTTCTGGTTACATGCATAATATTGATATGGCTCCTTGTTTTACAACACTGACACCGAGAAATGCCACTTGCTGAGTTACTGAGATACCAGATTGAAGTGCAGAGGAAACTACATGAGCAATTCAAGGTAATGCTGTTGCTCCTACCATATTACCATATTTTTCCTTCCGAGGAGAATTGACTGAGCTGGTGTACTGGTTCAGGTTCAAAAGAAGTTACCAATGGGAATAGAGTCTCAAGGAAGTACTTGCAAGTGATGCAAGAGAGAGCCCAGAAAAGCTTTTACATTGACACGAACAACTCGAAGCAACTAGAGCACAGCTTGCAGATTTCGGCCTTGGACTCCAAGGCTTGTTATACAACGGAAGTCAAGAGTGCAAGCGCAGATCTAGATAAATTTATATCAAAGGATAATTATTATGCTCCCAATCCGAGATCACGAGCCAAGAGTCACGGTAACCATTGCATATTTATGGAGAACCCTCTCCACAAGCATACAAGGCATCTCAATATGATGCCGAATATATTATAGCGGGGATAATTTAAATAACTAAAGGTAAAAATTTAATTAACTAACAAATCTAATTGATAAATAAAATTCAAAAGTCTTATATCCATTAGGCTTCAAATAATAGTCTTATAAAACACAGTAATAAATTCAAATCTTAGATTATATTTGTTACTATCAAATCTTACTTCTAAGCCATATCCACATCCGCGACTCAGCATCTGAATCTGAAAAAAAAGAAAATAATGAGCTTGACAGCCTAGTAAGCAATGAATACCTTGTCTGAATAATTGATGTGATAATATAGGATGTGATAGTCATAATACAATTTATCATTAATTAGTACATAAACATAATTAAATTTATTTTCAAAATACAAATTTAGTGATATTAGTATCTTTCAAATATTCATATACATAATCATATATCTGATTTGAAACCAATGATATTCAAATAATCTGATTTAAAATAAATTTCACTCAACTCATCAGCCTTTAACTATGACTACACTTATATTTTATAGTGGGACTGGAATACCACACTTATATCCTAGGCAGAATATGAATATCATACTTATATATCCTATGGTAGGATCATAATACCATATTTATGCCATATTTATACCTTATAGCCGGGTCGGAGTACTACACTTGTATCCAATGATAAAATCAAAAACAGAATCATGAGTTCAATAATAATCAAGAGTATCAATGTATAACCCCTAATTGTCAAGATTCAAAATATAGTCAAACTGTGATTCGTATCAAAAATTTTTTCACAGAATAATGTATATTCTATAATTAAATCAAAATATACATATATGATTTCATATCAATATACAGTTTTAGTAATAGTAAAAGAAATATTACTTTGAAATTTTATATCAATTTTCATTGAAAATATATTTTCACAAATTTGTTAATCACATATAAATCAACTAATAATTTATTTGATATTCATAATAATATTATATAAGTTAAAAAAATCTAAAGAAGGTGGATCATTACTTACCTTACAAGTGAAATCAATTGATCAGTCCAATTAATTCTGAGAATCTCTCTAAAAGTCTATTATCTCTGTATTAAAAATCTATGCATCTTATTGTGTAAGAGTATAGACTCTTCCTTAGATTCAGGATTTCAAATTTTTATCTTTATTTTGTTCAACTATTGAGACAAGCTAACTCTCAATTATTTGTGGACATTTAGCTATTCTATCACCTATTTTATCACACTTAAAATAAGCACCAACCATAAAATAACATTCATTATCAACATGAGCTTCACTATACCTAGAACATTTGATGTTGTTGGTTGGTCCAAAGTTGCCACTTATTGATATCTTATTTGAATCCCAAGTATTTTTATTACTCCATTCTTGAGAATCATTTGATGTATTTTTCTTCTTTTAATTTCTCTCTTTTTGCATATTTTTTATTGACTTCTTTTCAATTATTAATGCATCATTCATTGCATCTGTATAAGTAGTTTTATTCATATGGTATCACTTACTTTCTAATTTTCATCCTCAATCTCATCTCAAATTTATGCACTCAATTACACTTATCCTCGACCAACTTTGAAATAAACTTTGCAAGCTCTATAAATTTAGCTTCATATTCTATAAGTATTATATTCTTTTATTTTAGATAAATAAATTTTTATTTTTTAAAATTTTTATATTCTAAAAAAATATTGATCATAAAATATCCTTCGGAATCTTTTCCAGGTGAGTTGTTTCCCATCTTGTTTATATTTATGTTTGAGTCACTACAACCAATTAAATGCATCACCTTATAATATGTACTATGTATGCAAGATCTTTTCGTCATCATGACAACTCTCAATAATAAATATTTTCTCTACCTCCATAAGCCAATTCTCAACTTCTAAACATTTCATAATCTCCTTGAAAGTCGGTGGAGATAACTTTTTAAATTCTATAATATTACTTCATTACTCTAGCTACTCTCGATATCCTTGTGGCGATGGTGTTTGTTGTTACACTTACTATTGTTGCAATAATTATTGCCGCAACTGTTATTACGATTGCATCAAGCTAACTAATATCTATATTATTTGGACTAGCTTGGTTCTTACTGCATAATCTAAATATTCCTAATAGGATCAATGTCCCCCTCCTATTGAGGGGTGTCACCAACCTGCTAAAGAGGCAACCATCTTGTTGGTTTGATGCTTTTCTAGTAGCACCTTGAGCGGCCCTTCTTATATCGACATGGAGCCATTTTAATCTCTTATCGACAACAAGCTTCTCAATTTTTTTTTCAAAATCTAATATAAAAATTATACTTTTATAAAATTTAATCATGATTATTTTCAAAATAAAATCCTAAATTTCAAAATCTTCACGGGATTGACTATGTGATAGCATCCGACATCCCAGTCGATTTAATCTAGGCCTCCAATTGATCTACTACAAATCAAAGATTATGCTAGGATGCAATTGATTATGGAATCTAGTGGTGCCCGACCTAACCAAGGTGGAGGACTGGCATGCTGCCCAACAGCCATAGATTAGAATTACTCTTCAATAAGGTAGGTCAAAATCATTGAAAAAGGCCTTTTTGAAGATCTAGAAAGCTCTAGGAGAGAGAAATAATTAGAGAGAGAAAATTGTGGAGAGAAAGTAGAACTTTCTAGAGAGAAAGTAGAGGAAGCAATAGAGAAAAGAGAGAAATAGAGAAGAGAGAGAAACTCTCTCTCTCTCTTTCTTTTTCCTTTTCTTTTCTTTTTCTTCGATGAAATAAAAGACTTCCTTCTTTTCGAAATAGGGGAGGCTCCACTGGTGGTGGTGACCATGGCTAGTGATAGCTGTGGCCATAGAAGCACAAAATCGTGTCTGGCAATTGGCAAAAATGACTAATGCTATTGAAAAATCAAAGAAATCCAGTAGAAAATAGGAAAAAACTAAAATTGAAACAAGGCACTTCTTTTTCCAATCAAAATTTGATGATAGCCGGCTGAAATCTTTGATCCATGATCATAAAGGATAAGGAAGAAGATTATTTGAGGGATCAAGTGGATCTTACCTCATTTTTTGACAGTACTTGGATTGTGGTGGTCGTGAAAATAATCAATAAAATCTCAATGAACTCTGGCGATTCTCTCTAGCTTGAGGCTTCGATCTTCGATAGGGGGTTTGGAAAAGATTTCTTTCCTTTAAATAGAGCTGAAGAAGAGAAGTTAGACTCTTTCTTGGCTTTGGTTTTCAGTTCCGATTAGGAGTCGATGGGGGAAGAAAAGGACTATGATGGGAGTCCAATTCCTCCGTCCAGCTCATGCATAGCACATGCTAGCCCTTTTTTTTCCCAATACTTTAAAAATCATGTGACTCCTTTGGTTTGCCTTTTTGGTGTTTGAGCCTAAATTGGGACTCTGGACCCTTTTCTTGGAGCTAGGTCGATCAGCCCAATTCAATATTGCCATTTGGATGAGGATTTACAATAACTTAAAAGGGCTCACAATTCAGGTTTTTAGTTTATGAAGAGCAAAACGAAGAAAACAAGGATATCATACTTTCCCCAAATGGAGGTTTACTCCTATTGGATTTCAATGTGAAAGGAAATTATAAGCTATTTGGTTGGCCAAGCAAAAGTAAGCAAGATCTGTGGATTCATTCGCATGGAGGATAAATCATGTTGGCTGGTCTTTTTTGAGCTGTGATTATCCAAAAGTTCTTATCAATAATTTTGATTGTGATTATGATAAATGTTTTACTTCTGCAATGACCTTGTTTGCCATATGGATCACTGCCCCATTGCTAGAAATTACTTTTTCAGTGCAGAGTTCATAGAACTTTGAATAAGTGGCAACATTTGTTAATAGTATAATGGTTCTTCATAAAGATGCTCAGCGTAATATGATGTGCAAGTGCAAGGGAAGGCATTGTGTCATGAATTTGGAGCTGCTTTACATACTGCACATCAGAGGGATAGTGCTAATAATGATCGAGAATTTTGGGTTATTTAAATGCTTGAAGTGAAGTTCTACTAGGCCGAACTCTATACCAATATTCAGTTATAGGCAAGAAAATATGCTCTAATTGGTGGTGAGATGCTCCAACATACAAACTTTTTTATGTAAAAATCAAAATGTTCATGTAATTTTAGAATTGCCTATACTTGCTATAATAATATTCTAGGAGTTCAGAATGTTAGACGTACATTTGAGGTTTGTCATGCACATCGAAGACTTTAGGGGAAAGAAGAAAAAATCTATATGGAGAGGAAAACCAAGAAATGCCTCCTTTTTGCATACATTACTTCAGAGTTGTACTTGTGCCATTTTTCTATTTTTGAACTCTTTTAATGTTTAATTTTGTTTTATTTTTGGCTACCTTATGAGGGTGTAAACTATTAAAAGTCTGACTATTGTTTGGATGGCAAGAGCCATACCTATCTCTCTCTATTTTGAGAAGGTCCAATCAAGCTTTGGCTTTCAATCTTATCCATGATCCTGCTCTTGACTAGACCATTTGGTATCTGCTTAGCAATTAATCAAGCTTTCTTCATTGCCGAGTTGAATGCAATTTTGAGCTCTTTCTTATGCTTTGTTTGGATTGAGGGATTCAAAAGGAAAGGAAAGGGAGGAACTTCCTTTCTTTTGTTTGAATATTAATTTTTGAGGGAGGGGAGGAAAAGAGAGGGATACCTCTCTCCCTCCTTTTTCCTCCATTAAACTAGTTTCCTAATTCTCCCAATTTGGAAAAATTGGGAGGAAAAGGGACATGAGACTGATAAAAGACAAAAATACCCACAAATCTTCAAATAAAGCTAGGGTACAATGATCTTTTTGATTTAAAATATCTATCATCTTCCTCCGTTCCTTTCCCTTATAAGGACTATCAAACAAAGGTGATGTTCTCTCTCTTTCCCTCCCCCTCCATTTCTTTCCATTCCTTTTCTTTTCTTTCCCTTATGAGAGCTATTCAAACAAATCGTTATTGTTGACTAATAAAGAGACTGCATAGCTATAATGATCAAACCTTTTGTTGTCTATTTCAGATTCATTCATCATTTGTGCTTAGTATTATTTCCCACAATTCAAGCTAAGCGAATAGACTTATCTCACCATGTGACATACTCTTTTAAACAGCTATATCAACATAAAATCAATCCTCCATCTTGTTCAATCAAGTTACAACCATCAAGAAAAAATTAACAGATTAAAATTAGAACTTGTTCCTCAGGCAGACCTGCGCATAAGTAGGATAGCAATGGGGCCCAATTGACCACCCATGTGAACTGCAACATATTTGAAATTAAAGGTTTGGACCAAAAAATAGGCCCAATAACCTAATAAAAAATATGTGCGATATTTAAAAATCATCAGCATCATTCTTTTTAGAAAATTTAGAAAGCAATGGGTGACGGCATGAGAGGGCAGCCCCTCCCCAAAAATTACAAGCCCCAAATTGTAGGAAAAAGATATTCGATCCGAGCGACTTGGAGCAGCTATCAATTAATTATTTTTAAATTCATTATTAAATGTAGATATGAGATACATATTTAAATTTACTAGGGCTAGGAAAAGCATTTGTGAAAAATGGAGATTTAAAGGGGAGGAAATATAACCAAAATACATAATTATTGCTAGGATGGGCTTATACGATAAAAGCTATCTCAGAACATTACGTGAGGCATTCATGTTAGAGATCTACTTTAGAGAAATATCTGTAACATATATCTATAGCATGTCTTTTCTATTTCTCCATATATATATATATATATATATATGTGTGTGTGTGTGTGTGTGTGTGTGTGTGTGTGTGTGCATATACATGTATATGCGTGTGTCTAATGTATGTATGTATATGTAAGTATATATATATATGTATATATATATACACACATATACATACATACATACATACATACATATACATACATACATACATATAAACATATATATATATGTGTGTGTGTATGTATGTATGTATGTATGTATCTATATATATATACATATACATACATATATATATATATGTATATATATATATGTATGTATGTATATATATATATAAATATATATATATATATATATATATGTTGGTGCAAAAATCTGCCTGCGCCGGAGAAGCTGGAGTCGAGGGAGCCGCGGTCGCCGCCGGAACCTACAAAAGAGGTCTAAACCAAAGGTGGGGTTGCTCCGACAAGACCTTCTGATGCTCAAGTCAGTTTTCTGCCTCAACAAGAATGGAGTGCTCGAACAAAAATTTTAGCAGAGTTTTGGGATAGAATTTTGAGCTTAGAGAATAACGTATCTGGGGTCTCCCTTTTATAGACGGGGGGAGCAAAGGATTGATAGCGACTGTTTATGATCGCCTCGTCGTGGGCCGTACAGGGCCAGGAGAAATTTATCATGAAGAGTAATGGGGTGGAGTCGTGGCTGTCACCATGGCTCGCCACGTGGAATCAGTTGCGGGGAGTGGAGCGGCGTCCGTTGTCGCGACTCGCCAGGGAGTGGTGGAACTGCACAGGATCCATCGCAGGAAGTGGAGCAGAATCATGGGCATTACTACGGCCTGCCAGGGAGTGATGGAGCCATGTAGGATCCGCCGTAGGGAGTGGAGCAGAGTCGTGGCCGTTACTGCGGCCTGCTAGGGAGTGATGGAGCCGCGTAGGATCCACCGCAGGGAGTGGAGCAGAGTCGTGGCCGTTACTGTGGCCTGCCAGAGTGTCCAGACTTGTCGGTCGAAGTTCGGTTGGAGTCTGATTTCCGCAGAAGTCTGGATGGGGATCATTTATCGAGGAATCTCGATCGAGACCTTCAGCAGGAGTTCAGGGCGGAAGTCCGGCTCCCGTGGGAGCCCGAACAAAGCCTACCTGTAGCTGGAGTCGGAGGTGAAGTCTGGCTCCCGTAGGAGCTCGGATGAAGTCTTCTTGCAGTCGAAGTTGGAGACGGAGTCTGGCTCCCGTAGGAGCCCGGACGAAGCCTTCCTTCAGTCGAAGTTGGAGACGGAGTCCGGCTCCCGTAGGAGTCCGGATGAAGCCTAGCTGTGATTGGAGTTGTGGGCGAAGTCCGGCTCCCGTAGGAGTCCGGACGAAGTCTACCAGTGATTGAAGTTGTGGGCGGAGTCCGGCTCCCGTAGGAGTTCGGACGAAGTCTACCTGTGATTGAAGTTGTGGGCAGAGTCTGGCTCCCGTAGGAGTCCGGATGAGGCTTGCCTGTAGTTGGAGTCAGAGATGAAGTCCGACTCCCGTAGGAGTCCGGACGAAGTCTTCCTGCTGCTGAAGTCGGGGACGGAGTCCGGCTCCCGTAGGAGTCCGGACGAAGCCTTCCTGTAGTTGGAGTCGAAGACGAAGTCCGACTCCCGTAGGAGTCCGGATGAAGTCTTCCTGCTGCTGAAGTCGGGGACAGAGTCCGGCTCTCGTAGGAGTCCGGACGAAGCCTTCCTGTAGTTGGAGTCGGAGATGAAGTCCGGCTCCCGTAGGAGTCCGGACGAAGTCTTCCCGCTGCTGAAGTCGGAGATGGAGTCCGACTCCCATAGGAGTCCGGACGAAGCCTTCCTGTAGTTGGAGTCGGAGATGAAGTCCGGCTCTCGTAGGAGTCCGGACGAAGTCTTCCTGCTACTGAAGTCGGGGACAGAGTCCGGCTCCCATAGGAGTCCGGACGAAGTCTTCCCGCTGCTGAAGTTGAGGATGGAGTCTGGCTCTCGTAGGAGTCCGAACGAAGCCTTCCTGTAGTTGGAGTCGGAGATGAAGTCTGGATCTCGTAGGAGTCCGGACGAAGTCTTCCTACCGCTGCAGGTCGGACGCCGGTAGAATCTCCGAGAGGTCATTCCTGACACGAACTTCGGCTGGGGGGGTTTACACCCAACATCAGTCCCCCTACTTCCGAGTTCGAGTTTCGATCGAAAGAAGTACAGAAAATTTTCACAGCCGAAGTCATTTTCTTGAATTCTGCACACGACCGTCCTCAGAAATCTTGGCATTTAATGCGTGCGTGCTGGAGCCTTTTTCGATTAGGATGATCCGAAGAGTCCTTTCGGAACTCCCACCAGGGTGTAATCCTAAGCATCACGCCATAATGGTCCGCGAACAGTCAGCCCTATGCCGCGGTGAGTGGGATACGTGGCGGGCACTGGTTGACCTAGGGATATCTGCCACCATAACTTCGCCAAGCCCCGTTGCTTATTTAAGCCCCCCGCCTTTCCTCCAGGGGCTTCACTTTGCCCGAGGGTCGACACCTTTCTTTCGCCTGAGAGTTTAGCCACTCAGCCACTCCATCGGTACCCTTTTCAACTCCAAGCGCCCTTCGCACCAATCTTTGCCATCCCTGCCGGCTCCCCGCCGTCTTCAGTCCCCCGAGCCTCTCCGAGGGGTTCTCCCGTCGGGGCCCCCACCCCGGAGGTCAACCTCGAGAGGATGCCATGGACCAAGAGAAGTGTGAGGAGGAAAACAGCGGCCTGCGAGTTCTCCGACTGTCAAACTGTCACTGAGGGTTCCCGTTGTCTTAAAGGGGGCTCGAGGGAGAATTCTTTCAACAATAGGAGTTTAATAACGGGGACAACCGGTGAGGGCATTCCGCTCGAGAATTTGGAGTAGCTGAACGGGGTGACACCGGTCAAGAGGGCAGAGTTATCGTCACAAGCTGTGGCGGAATTCTTGACGTCGTCGGGGCCGAGGGACCAGAAGCGGTCGGCGCCGACGGTGGGGCAGTAGAACTTGTTGCGGGGATGGTGGAAGTAGCGTATGCCGATCTTGCCAGAGTACCTAGGATGGTGGTTGTCGTGGAGCACACGGTGGTGGTGCATGCTTCCGGTGCCATCGCGGCCTCCGGGGTACCTCCGGTTCTTCTTGATGCAGGTCATCATTGCCGCTGCCGTTGCCTTCACTGACCCCTAAATTCTATCCCATCCTTTTTCCCCTAGGGTTGGGGTTTCGACGATGGAGCAGAACGAGGTGGGGGGCGAGAGCCGAGAGGTTTATCACACGCATTGAAAATATTGCTGAGAAGGACGGAACCGGGAAGAGAAGTCGACAGCTTGAAGTGGTCTCCAGTGTATTCCTTTCGAGTCTTGTAGTAATGTCTTTTTTTTCTGGCCCTCCGGGTCTTGTAACGTACATCTTGTTAATCGAAAAATGAGAAGGATATTTTGTTACTTCGTCCGCACTTTGCGTCGAATTGCTTCCTGCCGAACTTCTTTCCTTTACCATTGTTGTTGTTGTATTCCCTTCTCTCTCTTTCTCTCCTTTTTTTTTTTTTGACGTCGTTCGGAGGTTACTGGTTGTTGCCACATCGGCTCGCCTTTCCAGTTATTCTTCTTCTTCAGCCTTGATGGCTCTATAATGCATATTTAATAAATAATATGAGAAGAGAATTTTCTGCTACCTCTTTTACTCATGTGTTGAATTATCGCTTGCCGAGCTTCTTTCGGTCTTTGCGTCATTCGGAGGTACCCGATTGCCATCGCATCGACCTGTCCTTTCATCCATGGCCACAGATTTGCCTGGGGCCGCTCGGATTTGGCGCCCCCCATCAGGGCTCGAGCTCGAAGGTCTGAGCTTCTCATCACCCTGAGGAAGTCATCTTATCTCAGACTTGCATTGAGAGAAAGCTGGGGTTCTTGATAAGAACCCCAATCTCCGCTGAGACGAGGTTCTCTGCATCTTTGATGCTGTTTGTTTTCCATTCATCACTGACGTAGTCCATCACTTTCTTTTTTAACTCCTCTCTCCTTTCTCCTTTTTCTTTTTCGAGTGGGATTTTTCCCTCTGCTCTTGGTGGGGTTGTGGGAGTCCAGCTCCCGTAGGAGTTCGGGCAGAGTCTTCCTGCAACCAGAGTTGGGGATGAGGTCCGGCCCCCGTAGGAGTCCAAGCGGAGTCTTCCTGCAGTCAGAGTTGGGGACGAGGTCCGACTCCCGTAGGAGTCCGGGCAGAGTCTACCTGCAATTGGAGTTGGGGGCGAAGTCCGGATCCCGTAGGAGTCCGGA
>NC_026003.2:10631455-10646250 GCF_000442705.2 Elaeis guineensis | reverse complement strand
ATTTTATTTTATTTTGGCCATATTAGATTCGGGTCCAGAGTCTTAAATTGGATTGGATCCAAATTTGATAGGGGATCCAGATTTGAACTTGAGTTCAGATCAGCCAAATTATAAGTTGACTCAATCTAAGGATTCATGGCTGCTCGAGTGGTTCGAATGTTGGAGGAGTAGCGGCAATAGCAGAGAGGAAAGAGAGAGTGGGCCTTTCGAGATCGATTGAAAAATGACGATGACAATGATAAATCAATGATCAGCAGTGGAGGCTTAGATTCTGACGATGAAGGAATGATGGAAACCTTCTGAAATTGACGATGATGATGGTGAGGGGATTTTGGTGGTGGCAAGGATTTTGGAGTTCTATGGCAGCGATGGTAGTGAGTTGTTTATTTGATACAAATAACGACTGTGGATTGCAGTTTTACTCTAATACCAATTGATACCGAACTAGAATAAAAGAAAAAGAAGAAGAAGATAGATGATAGAATAATGGTAAGATAAGAAATTAGGAATAAATAATTAGAGAAGCTAGACAAAAAATTCTGTAATTAATTCAATTCACAATTAATCAAAAATGTCCAATGATATACCAATTGATATCGAACCAAAACAAAAGAAGAAGAGGAAGAAGATAAATGGTAGAACAAATGTAAGAGAAGAAATTAGGGATGAACAATCAGAGAAGCTAAGTAGAAAATTCTATCAATTAATTTAATTTTCAATCAAACGAAAATATCCAATAATATCTTATAAGCCTGTATTTATAAGTTTACAACCCTATGATAAGTAGTAAAATTAAGCAACACATCTTAACAAAATTAAAAAAAAAATCTAAAATAAATATAAAATTCTGTAAATAAGAAAAATCAAATCAAATTAAATTGGTAAATTAAAAAAATTCTAATTAAATCAAAAAAATCAGTAAATTAAAGAATCCTACTCAAATTATGATTTATGCTCATGCCTAGTGTAAATGCGCAATGGAGGCTTAGGATTTTCATAAATTTTATTGTTCAAAAATACAGAATTTCATCTCAATCATCATTTGTCAGGACATAAGTTTTTGAAGCTCCACTTGCATCATGACTCATTACTTGAAGTGGACATACAGCTTTCAAGCATGAATAAAAGGTCTCATCTGTCGTCCTTTATGAATTCACTCGACCCTTTGTTCCCTAAGAACGGAGTACATGCCGTCTCCCTCACTCTACTCTTCTCTTCCATCTTCATTGAGACAAAAAGGTGGAATGAGGACCTGAAGTCTTGAGACGTTTTTATAGATAAAGAACTTCTATCCCATCATAGTTGAATTCTTCAGATTCCAAATCTAAGTAAAAAAATTTCCGCTTAGCATTTTTTTATCAACTCGGCAATAAGAGTTTCACCGATATTGGCTAGTAGCTAGACCACGTGTCGCCAATGATAAACATATTGGATTTAAGCCACATCACTTTCATATTAAAATTTCATCTACCAAACTATATGTCTTTATGACAACCAAGATGGTAGCAACCTCAAATTCTTCTATGATTATTGTTAGGATTTGACGCCTCGAGATTCAGCCCACATTGAGCCCACAGCGAGGTTTGCGGCGAAAAACGGAGTCCAACGAGACCAAGATCATCTGAAACGGAGTTCGGATGGAGGAGATACGAGCTTTTGAAGTCGGCACGAGAATCGAGGCGGCGGAGGACCATCGGCGGCCGACGATGGGCGGGATGCGTGACCCAGGCGGGCGCGCGCAGGCCCGCGCGCGGGAGCGGGCCGGCCCAGCCCAGCCGGCCCTGCTGGCCCCTTTGCCCCGGTCCACCGTGGACCGGGCGGTCCACGGCGGGGCCTGTGGACCGCGTGGACGTTTTCCACGCATTTCTCACGGTCCACGATACTATTCCATGGACCGGAGCGCGATCCGATGGCATGGGTGGCTTTCGGTCTTGATTCGACGGTCTGGGACGTGATCTGGGTTGATTAAGGAGTCCTAATCATGATCTAAGTCGTGATTAAAGTCTATAAAAGGCCCTGTGTGTGAAACAGAGAAGGTGGGTCCGGATTTGCGTCGTACGAAGCCCGTACGAACCCAAGAAGAGAGAGAGAGACGAGAGTGCTGAGAGAGAAGGAGCAGGAGGCTCCTGGACAGTGGTCGCCAGGCACTTCAGGGGTTCACGGGGGGTCTTCAAGAGAGAGAGAGCTTTTGTGAGGAGAACTTCTAGTGAGAGAGAATTGGGTGTACAAGGGTTGAGGGTGAGGTCTCCTCTTATAAAATTTTCTTTTTCATAGTGAAGTTTGCATGCCCCGTGGAGGCGAGCCCTTTTGTGGCTGATCCACATATTTTGATTGTTTTTCTTTTGTTTTTGTTTCTCCTTTCTTCCTGCTGCATCACGTGGTACTGAAAAGATCTTTGGAGGTGGTGTCCTGGCCAGACATCCACCCAACAAGTAGTATTAGAGCAAGGTGGTACAAGGACACAGATTGCAGTGGTGGTGAGCAAGACTGAAGATGGAGAAGACAGGAACAATCAAGATGGAGATCAACAAGTTCGATGGTAAGAGCAATTTCTCCTTGTGGCAGGCAAGGATGAAGGACGTGCTCATCCAACAGGGGTTGATCGATGCTCTCTTGTGCGATGAGAAGCCGACCACCATGGAGGTGCGGGATTGGAAACGGCTACAGATACAGGCGGTGAGTACCATCCACATGTACCTGGCAGATGAGGTGGTGATCCATGTGCTGAGCGAGACTTTCCCGACGGTGCTGTGGTCGAAGCTCGAGGAGTTGTACATGGCGAAGTCTCTCACCAACACTCTTTTTCTCTGGAGGCAGTTTTACCAACTGCGGATGACTGAGGGACAGAGCGTGCAGGAGCATTTGAGCCACTTCCAGAAGATCCTCACCGACCTCCTCAGCGTTGGTGAGAATGTTGAGGAGAAGACCAGGGTGCTAGTTTTGCTGGTGTCGCTTCCCCCTTTGTACGAGTCCTTGGTGACTGCTCTTCTAGTGGGGAAGAGCACTATCAAGATGGACGAGGTCACCGCGGTGATACTCCAGAATGAGGTTCTCAGGAGGGAGAATCCAGCTTCGAGCTCAGGTGGCGGTAGCTCAGCTTTGGTGGCTTTTGGAGGAGCAGGAGGCGATAGACGGAGCGATAGGAGATCGCAACGAGGGCGGTCTAAGTCCAGGAGGGACTTAAGCAAAATCAGGTGTTACCGGTGTGAGGAGTTGGGGCATCTAGCCAGAGATTGCCCTCAACTTAAAAATCGGACGGTGGCTGCTGTCGCGATGGCCGGCAGCGATTCAGATGGAGATGTCCTGGAGATATCTGACGAGGTATCTACTTCTTCCCAGCAGTGGTATTAGATTCTGCATGCCCCTATCATGTATGTTGCAGAGAGGAGCAGTTTGACTCTCTGGAGAACAGTGAGGGCACTGTATATCTGTCGGATGGATCGAGCTGTACGATCAGAGGCATTGGGACGGTCAGCTGGAAGACTCATGACGGTGCAGTGAGGAGTTTAGGGGAGGTCCGATACATACCTAATTTCAGGCAGAATCTTATCTCACTTAGCAGACTGGATTCGAGAGGCCACAGGATGGTAGCTGGTGGAGAAATCCTGAGGGTGCTACGTGGCGATAGGATTGTGCTGGAGGGGAAGAAGGGGAGCAGAGGACATTATTACCTGGCAGGGAGCCCAGTGCGAGGTGGAGCTTCGAGAGCCAGGTGGAGCACAGAGCGAGGTGGAGCTCCAGGAGGCGGATCGGACACGAGACAGGAGACTCGGGAGGACGAGAGGCGACGTCGCAAGGTGAGATTCTTATTGCCGCAGGACGATGCCCCGAGCAGGTCTCAGGTCAGGAGGAGCACAGCATATGATGGAGATGGGATCGAGCAGCCTGGCTCGACTCCCATGTTTGCCCATCCATGATCAGCAGGCGATTGCCCCAGGGCATGAAGGCGAGGAGATCCAGAAGCTCTCGGAGTTTGGAGGAGGCCGAATATCGAGTCGAGGTGGAGATTGTTAGGATTTGACGCCTCGAGATTCAGCCCACATTGAGCAACAGCGAGGTTCGCGGTGAAAAATGGAGTCCAACGAGACCAAGATCACCTGAAACGGAGCTCGGATGGAGGAGATACGAGCTTTTGAAGTCGGCACGAGAATCCAGGCGGTGGAGGACCGCCGGCGACCGGTGGCGGGCGGCAGCGGCGCCGCCGCAGGCGGCGACGCGCGGGACTAGCGACCCAGGCGGGCGCGCGGCCCAGGCAAGTGCGCGGCCCAGTTGGGCGTGCGGCCCAAGCACGCGCAGGCCCGCGCGCGGGAGCGGGCCGGCCCAGCCTAGTCGGCCCTGCTGGCCCCTTTGCCCCGGTCCACCGTGGACCGGGCGGTCCACGACGGGGCCTGTGGACCGCGTGGGCATTTCCCACGCGTTTCTCGCGGTCCACGGCACTATTTTATGGACCGGAGCGCGATCCGACGGCATGGGTGGCTCCCGATCTTGATCCGACGGTCTGGGACGTGATCTGGGTTGATTAAGGAGTCCTAATCATGATCTAAGTCGTGATTAAGGTCTATAAAAGGCCCTGTGCGTGAAACAGAGAAGGTGTGGTCCGGATTTGCGCCGTACGAAGCTCGTACGAACCCAAGAAGAGAGAGAGAGGCGAGAGTGCTGAGAGAGAAGGAGCAGGAGGCTCCTGGACAGCGGTCGCCAGGCACTTCAGGGGTTCAGGGGGGGTCTTCAAGAGAGAGAGCGCTTTTGTGAGGGGAACTTCTAGTGAGAGAGAATTGGGTGTACAAGAGTTGAGGGTGAGGTCTCCTCTTGTAAAATTTTTTTTTTCATAGTGAAGTTTGCATGCCCCGTGGAGGTGAGCCCTTTTGTGGCTGATCCACGTATTTTGATTGTTTTTCTTTTATTTTTGTTTCTTCTTTCTTCCTGCTGCATCGCGTGGTACTGAAAAGATCTTTGGAGGTGGTGTCCTGACCAGACATCCGCCCAACAATTGTAAACAATAGCATTACTATCCTAAAAATGATACATTTATTTTCTTGAATGTTGTTACTCTCAAATAAGAGTAAGATTATTTTACTAGTTGCTCGACTGCAATATTTGCATGCAACGTGAATCATTATAAAACATGCTTGTTAATTGTGTTGCTGTCTTCAACTTCCGGTTTTTGCTTTATGTGCCATAACTATCAGGACGTCCCACTTCTTGTGCCATTTCAGCTGAACGTTATCAGGTCATCGGAATTATGGGGCAAAAGACACTGTGTCTATGGTGTATCCCTGTATGGTTTATATTTCAGTAGCTTCTTATGCCTATTTACTTCATATGGGTTAAATGGGTTCAGCCTTTATGTTGCTGTTTCTCTTCACTTCCATGCTTTTGCATTGGGAGGAAAAACAAGCTTCTAGTATTGTTCCTGATACCATCATTGTAGGGGTTTCAATGCAAGAATTTCATGCACCTCTTACGCTTCATTTCCTTACCAGATATACAGGGCGGCTCAACACATAGGATGGCCTAAAGCAAAAAACTGATCGTTATGGCCTTCCACCTTCTTTGCCACCGCTCAGCCGCTAGAAGCTCGGAACCCCCCCACCGCCAAAAGCCTGAAACTCCGCCGCCACTGGAGATGTCCCTCAAGCCTGAAATATCTATGCTGGAGATCAGGAGACACCCCTCAAGCCAGATCACTGCCGTTGGATGGGTCCACATCCTCTCCATCGACAATGGTGCCACCGGTGCCTCTGATGGCCTCCTTATCAGTGTCGCCCTCGTCCGCCTCGAAGTCTCTCTCTGTAAGCTCTCCGATGACCTCACCGCCTAAATTGCTGACTTCTTCACCTGTGGCCCCAATAGGCACCCACTCTTCTCTGTTGCCGACGCCCTCCGCCTCCTCACCAAGAACCACTCCTAAGTCCCGTGAGGCCGTGACTCCCATCTCGCCATCTCCGACGATAAGACGGTCCTAATAGATGTTAGGGGTGGATGGCTCCCATCTCGCCATCTCACTGTCTCCCATCTCACCGTCTCCCATCTTCAGGACCGTTCATCTTCTCGCAGGTGGACGGCTGGACACAGTGGAGATAGATGGCAGGGGGCCTGAGGGCCTAAAATAAGTAGGGGCCTAAAGCAAGGGCTTTGGTAGCCTTACCCTTAAGCTAGCCCTGCAGATATATATATATATATATATATATACCAATATGCTCTCTACTTTTATGTTGGAATTTTTGTCAGATACTACAAGAAATCTGATTTTTAGCGATAAAAAAAAATTTTCATCGCAAATAAGTATGTTTTTATGATGAAAAAAAATTTCATTGCCAAAAATTAAGTATTTACGATCAAAAAAGTTTTCGTCGAAGAAAAATTGAATCTTTTACGATGAAATTTTAATTTTCATTCCTAGAAATAAATTTTTAACGATGAATTTTTTTCATCATCAGAGTTTTTATTTTTTTACAACGAAATAAATTTTACATCATCAAAAATTTAATTATTTACGATGAAATAAAATTTTCATCACTAAAAATTAATTATTTATGATAAAAAAAATTTATTGCAAAAAATATAATTTTTGTGATAAAATTTTTTACATTTGGTGACGAAAATATTTCGTCGCTAAAGGTAATTGTTGAAAAAAAAGTGTTTTAGGGCAAACTTTTGCCCCAAAGTGTGCACCGACGCACGTCTCTCTCTCACTGTCTCACGCCGTCGAGCACACCACTCCCTCCCAGATCGAGCGTGCCGTCGGTCGGATTGAAGCCCTCCCTGGATTGAAGCTCTCTCTCGCTGTCTCACGCCCCTCCCTCCCTGGTCAAGTGCACCATCGGTCGTTGTCCTCCCTCTCCGGTCGAGTGCGCCACCAACTGGATTGAAGCCCTCCCCGATCGTCGTCCTCCCTCCATGCCACCGCACTGGTCGAATCGAGGCCCATCTCTCTCTCGCTCTCTCATACCGTCGAGCGCGCTATCGATCGTCGTCGTCCCTCTTCAGTCGAGCATACCACCGATCGTCGTTCTCCCTCCCCAATCGAGTGCACCACTGATCGTCATCCTCCCTCTCCGATCGAGCGTGCCATCGATCGGATTGAAGCCCTCTCCGATCATTGTCCTCCCTCCATGCCACCACGCCGGTCGAATCGAGGCCACCACCGTCGTCCTCCCTCCGCCACCGCCATCATCTTCCTCCTCAGTTTCTCCCTCTCCCTCCCTCACTTTCTCCCTCTCTCCCTCTCTTACAGTTGTTGCTTCCCCTAGGGCCATCGTCGTTGCTCCGCCTCCGCCCCCATCGTCGTCGCTCCACCTCTGCCTCTGCCGCCATCCTTTTTTGACCTCCGTCGGGCCGCGATCTCTCAAGTACGGCTCTCTCTCTTTGACTCTCTCTCTATCCCTCTCACAGTCCACTTGTAGGTCGCTTCCGTCACCATCATCCCTTTTTGAAGTCCATCGGGCCACGATCTCTCAGGTATGGCTCTCTCTGGCTCTCTCTCTAGCTCTCTCTCTCTCACATACAGTCCATTTGTAGGTTGCCACCATCGCCGCACTGCCGTCACCATCACCGTCGCTACACAACCACTGGCATCCGCTTCCATCTTGGTACCCATCTCTCTCTCTCTCTGTGTCTGAGATTTACGGGAGAGTTGGAAGATCAGGTCATAATTTTTATTTTTATAATTTTTTAAATTTTTGTTCTCCTTTTTTAATTGATTTTAGTCATTAGGCATGATTATTTGTTGCTCTACTCTTTATACGAAGCATAGTTCATGGTTTAAAAATAGTTTAAAATTAAAAATAATTATAGTAATAATATATTAATCGCAGCATAACAAATCTATAAATCTTAAAATTTTCATTCGAGGATAGCGTGTATGAACCAATATTTATCTTTTAATAGAAAAAAATATTGATGTTGTACACACTATCCTCGAATTATCTTTGTGGACAGTTTGGGCACATGAGTGAATTTTATATTGTATACCATGTGCTTCTAATCAGAGAGTTTTGTCGGTATTTTTGGTCATATTCTCTAGATACATAGCATAATTTTAGTGTTTGTATATCTGGGGAACTACGCCGAAATGCTGTCAAAATTTTTTTGGTGTAGAAGACATGTATGGCAATATTAAATTCTTGCGTTCCTGAATGGGATAGGGCCATCACCCTATAGATAAGGGATATAAGACATTAGTCAACTATTATTACGTAAGATTGACTGTATAGTTTGTATCATAAACATGTAGGCATGGATCGTAGTTGGATATCATTACGCGATAAATTCTATCCCGAGTATATTACAGGTGTGACGTCTTTCATGAATGTGGCGTCCAATCACACTAGAAAAGATGGAAAAGCTCGTTGTCTATGCCGTCAATATAGAAATTTATTTTGGTGTACCCTATTAGACATTCAAAATTATTTATATAAATACGGTATAGATGTGATTTACAAGAGATGGACTTGTCATGGTGAAGATTTGACAACTAGCTCGAGCATATTGCCCAGAAGTCCTACAAATGCATCGTCAGTAGGTGGATTACCCAGTTGTGAAAGGCAAATACTTGGTGCAGAAGATAGAAAAATTCTGGAGGATCTCCATCCAGAGTTATTTAAAGTAAATGTGGAAGCAGGATCAGAATATCAGCATCCCATTCTAAGACAAGAAGCTGAGAGGACAGTAATATACCTGTGAATGATAGATTTGAGCGTCTATTAAGAGATGTGCAAAGTGATGTTTATCCTGATTGTAAGAAGTACTCTCTGTTGTCTACCGTAATAAAGTTATTACGTATGAAGACACTGGATAAGTGGTCAAACAACTCGTTTAATTGGTTGCTCAAATTTTTGAAGGACCTACTGCCTGAGGGAGAGTTACTTCCGTCAAGTCATTACGAAGTCAAAAAATTATGAAAATGACTCGAGTTGGGAGTCAATGACTTGGGCCTACGCTATGAAAAGATACATGCATATCCGAATGATTATGTTCTATTTCAAAAGGACAAAAAAGATCTACAAGCATGTCTGATTTGTCATTCAAGTAGATGGAAAGAAAGTCATGGTAAGGATAAAAAAAAAAATACCGTGTAAGATTTACAGTACTTTTCGATTACGTCATGATTGCGTCGATTGTTCATGTCAAGACATACTACCTGTGACATGCGATGGCATAAGGAGGAAAACAACATCGATGATGATGTCTTGAGATATCCATCAGATGGAGATGCATGAAAATATTTCGATCATGAACATCCATGGTTTGCAGCTGATTCACAAAATATCAGGCCAAGGTTGGCAACAGATGGATTTAATCCATATGGTAATCTTAGCACTACGTATAGTATGTGGCCTGTTATGGTGTTTCCTTATAATTTACTGTCTTGACAGTGCATGAAATCACCTTTTAATCTACTGGCTTTGTTGATCCCAGGTCTCCATGCCCTTGGAAGAGACATAGATATATTTTTAGAACTGTTGATTGAAGAGTTGCCATACTTGTGGGAAGAAGGGTGCGAAACATATGATCATTTCGCAAGAGGCATCTTTCGCATGCATGCGGCATTGCTTTGGATAGTTAATGATTTTTCTGCATATGACGATATTTCTGGATGGTGTACAAAAGGGTATAAAGCATGTCCAATTATAACGATGATATTACATCAGACCGTATTTGTGGAAAGATTTGTTTCACCGACCATCGACGTTTCTTGCCGGATGATCATAGATGGAGAAGTCTTAAGTTCAATGGCAAGCATGAACGATGTGCCCAACTAAGGTTCTGGTCTATGGATAATTTTTTAAATCAGCTATCCAACCCATAGGATATCATATTTGGTAAGGGTCTGGCCTGTCAAGTAGGCGTGCGAACAAGTATCAAAAATTAAAGAAAAAGGAGCAAGTTGTTTGATCTTTCATATTGAAAAATATTTTTTCTTCGACACAATCTTGACGTTATGCACATTGAAAAGAATATATTTGATAATGTATTTTATGTCATCCTCAATATCGAAGGAAGAACGAAGGATACCGTGAAGGCTTGTCTTGACTTGGAGGATATACGGATTAGAAAAGAATTATATTTGATTTGATAGGGGGATAAGCTGGTGAAGCCATTGGCGTGTTATGTACTGAACCGAAGAGAGAGAAATGAATTTCTCACATATTTGAGATCAGTGAGGTTTTCCGATGGATACGTCTCAAACTTGAAACGATGCATCAAGCCGAAAGATGGGAAGATCGTCAGGATGAAAAGTCATGATTGCTATGTGCTTCTACAATATATGCTCTCAGTTGGTTTGTGTGGATTGTTGCCGGATAATGTATGTGATACATTACTTGATCTGAAAACTTATTTTTGAGACTTATGTGCGAAGACATTGAGGCGATGTTAGATCAACATATTAGAGAAGAAGATTATCATTACTCTCTGTAAGCTCGAGATGATATTTCCTCCCGCTTTCTTTGATATCATGGTGTATTTTGCAGTTCATCTTCCATATGAGACTAGACTGGGTGGGCCAATACATACAAGATGGATGAATTTAATTGAAAGATAATTACATGATATCATAAAATTTATTATTCATTATTGTAAAACTTATTATGTATGTATATCAATTGATAATTTATTGGATAGGGAGATGCAAGAATACAAGAGTACCGTCGCTAACAAAGCATTGTCTGAAGGTTCAATAGCGGAGGCACATATTATGAATAAATATCTGACATTCTGCTCTATATACCTTTGGAGAGTGGAAACCAAATTTATGAGGCCACAATGAAATATCGATGCTGACGATATTCTGACTAATGGATTATCCGTGTTCTCTAATGTTACCCGACCATATGGTAAGAAAGATTTTCGAATATTGACACCACAAGAAACAAACGACATGCATTGGTATGTGCTAAACAATTGTGAGGAGGTAGAAGCATATATGATCTGAGTATACACATTTAATTTTTGTAATGTTGATATATGCATGAATGTACATATTCATAGACTCTAAATTAAAATATACATGTTATTACTGTATCACTATAGTGAGCACGAAAGTGAGCTCAGATAAATCAATTCTACATTAGCAGCGGCACGATATAGGAATCAATTCGCATCATGGTTTGACAAATGGATAAGCTATGTTAATGTTCACCATGATTTAAAGGTTCGTTTATATAGTATTTATTTGGTCAAACTTAACCTGCTTATTGTTCTTTTAATTATAGGTAACTCAACTACGTATAGACAATCCTAACTGTATCAATGATGACTTAGCCGTACTTGCACAAAAACCTAACAGACTTGACAGCATCATGTAAATATGGTACTACATTTTGAATGCTTTTAAAGGCTTTAAAATAAATTTATGACATTATTTGGTCTATTGTGAAGAAAAAAAATATTACAATTAAGAGAGCAGGCGACGAGGGAGGTTGGATATGACAGCGATGCTGGATCACAGTCTATTTGTTTGATGATGGATGATGCAATTCTGGATGCCATTCTCGGGTGGCTGTTAAGATCTGGGCATAACATATGATCAAAAAAATCCTGTAGCTCATCGTCCGACCGATCCGATGATGCTTCGATGCCAGAGGCAATTAGAATATCGATGAGCATGATGCAAGATTAAATTACTTGTTAGATGAATCGTAGTCAGATGCTCGAGAGGATAGTGGCTGCGATGGTGCGATGGCTCGATATTGATGCTTCTGAGTTAGCACCTCTACAGCCGCATGATGCCGCTTCTGCATAGCCATCGTGACACACATCGGGCCAGAGATCGACGTCTGGAGGAGGGAATGAGGCCAATGACTCTGATGATACATAGTTTGTAGTTTTTTTAAATTTTAAATGGTGTATGAACTCATATTTTTATATATGATAATGATAGCTATGAAACTTATTGTTATTTAAAATTTGAATATTTTTATTGTGTTCATATATTTTTATATAAAATATGTTTGATCTGATAAAAATTTGTATTTAAACAGGTACTTTCATGGTAAAAAAATATTTTATTCCATCCATAATTTAATTTAATGATGAAATATTAATTTCATCACAAAACTAATTAAAAAATTTCAACAATCTTAAAATATTCAAATTTTCACTATATATTGCGATGAAATTTTTTATTTCGTCACTAAAATTACGACGAAAAAAATTTTCATCGCTTCAAATAATTTTTTTCATCATAAATTTTATTTTTTTAAATTTTTTTTAGCGATAAATTTTTTTTTCGTCGTAAAAATTATGATAATTTTTTTTTTTCATCATAATTTTTTTCATCATAAAAATTACGATAAAATTTTTTATTTCATCGCAAAAATTATGAAAAATATTTTTTTTCGTCGCAAACATTGCAACGAATTTTTTTTTCATCGCAAATTTAGTGATGAAATTTTATATTCCGTTATAAATTAGCGATGAAATTTTTTTCATCGCTAAATTTTGCGATGAAATTCTACTTTTTATCTCTAAAATTAAAAAATAATAATAATAAAAATTTTTAATGAGTAATATTTACTATTGACGATGTAAATATTTTTCGTCGTAATTTTAGTGACGAAAGTTTAAGCTCCTGCGATGAAAATATTCCGTCGCTAATGCTACGAACTTTTCCGTTATGCGGTTGACTACTTTTGATGATGAAATAAAATTTTTTCATTGCTAAGATTTTTACTATAATATTTTTCTATAAATTTTTAGCAATAAAATTTTTATCGCTAATAATTTTAATGATAAAAAATTTATCTTTAGTGAAGAAAAAATTTTATCATAAAAAATTAGATTTTTTATAGTAAGACTACCTGTATTGAACAAATTAAGCCAGCTTTGTTCTCTAAATGCGCAGGAGAAGCTAAGTTCACAGGCCAAGTCCCTCTTAATTACTATTGTATGTCAACTGCTGTACATTTCTTCTATACAGGTCAATCAAATCATGAGTTGCAGGGGTATTGGGAGATCATGTCACTACTCATTGTTTGGTTTTGGTTTGTCTCCCCAACTGTATCCAGGATATGAGTTCTATATATCACTTATAGAAGAGCATTATTCTAGTATATACCTATTATTTCCATTGGGTTGTTTCTCTCTTCAAATGCTGCCGTTGGGTCATCAAAGCACCTCACAGTTAGATACCAGCAGAGTTCAATATAAGTCTATCATGGGTATTGATCTTCAAATTGGATTTGTATCTCAACTTATTCATATTGCAAGCTCAGCAAGCTTATATCATTGATCGTATGTTAAGCTACTGCTGTTGTTTTATATTGCTGCTCAAGGAGGAAGACTATGGTACTTATTTTGAACTAACAAAGATTTACACGCTACGATACTATTATCAACAAATTCAAATTTCTGGATCATCAACTACTTTGCTTTTAAAGGACTACTGTTCATATATCATTACAGGACTTGTTTTGGCTCCATTTCATACTTCTGTTGGATCTATTCATATCTCATTACAGGTCTTGTTTGTTTCCATATTTCATATTTTTGTTGGTCCGACCTCCTGCTTGTTTATCTGCTGGAGAGTTTTTGCCTCTTCCCACACTATGTAATTACCTATATCTTGTTGTACCCTTCTAAGCCTTTTAAATGTACAGCCTCTGGCTCCTCGGTTTACCAAAAGAAAAAAAAAAAAAAAAAAAAACACGTTTGTTAAGGAAATAATACTCAAATTCAAGCAAGACAACAACGACCCTGTAGGAACGTACCGGTTTAGAGACTGGGCTCCGCATAAGGTGAAGCTACTTAAAAAGACGAGAGATCCTTATGATCGTGAACTAATCCAAAGTTCCAAAACGTCCGCTTTGGGAACCGGGGTCGCAAACTTTGTCCTTGCAGCACCAGAAACAGTGCACAAGATACTCGGAGAGGCAGGCGGGGATCGTTGTGAAAAGACTCCGTATCAGGGATGAAAATGGTATGAATTATTTTCGTATCCGAATTAATATAAATATATATAAAAATTTAAAAATTTTATTAATATTTATATTTATTTAAAAATAAATATAAATATAAATAGATAATTATTTAAATTGTATATAAATATTTGAATATACATATAATTTTATATAATATTTATTAATTTTTAAAATATATATATAATCAATAAATATATTATTAATTTAATTTATTATCTATTTAATATATTTTTAATTTTATAATTATAAAATTTAATTATCTAAATAATATTTATAATTATATCTATATTTTTAATATCTAAATTGTATCTGTATCTATTTAAAATTAATAAATATAGTTAAAATTTTTATATCTGAATAATATTTGAATTTATATTTATATTTAAATATAAATATAAATATGATAATATCCGATTCGTATTCGAATCGATTTCAATCCTACTCCTTGTTGTCCGGCATGTGCAGCGCATGTCGCATGCAACATGGACATGGGTACTGCATTGGCCACAATGTTTTGTTTTTTTATTCTTTTTAATGTCCACTTGGGGTTTTTTTACATGTAATTTGCAATACTCATGTAAGCAACGGAGAGTTAAGATTCTTGGGCTACAAAATTATAAGATAAATAAAATTTTAAGTCATTTTTCTTTTGAGGGCGCAAAAAGGCACGTTCCATGTAGTTTGTATATTATGTTTTAATTATTTTTTTTTGGTAAATGCCATGAACTGACCGTATCGAGGAGTCTTTATAATTTACATGAACTCGAACGCATTCCAACGACTTGGTTGGCCAGGGTTAGCTGACCCATATCCAAACACAAAACCATATGAGTTTGGGTTTTTTTGGATCGAGTGAATGGGTTCAACCAAGATTGT